>NC_141834.1:13926923-14079632 GCF_982586985.1 Callionymus lyra
GAAGAAGCTGCGCCGCAAGAGTCAGGCCAGTCGTCACCCCAACAAGTACGGAGACCGAGAGATGCAGGCAAGTCGACAAGTTTTGTTCTCACACTCTTGAACCTCACACTAGCTTGAGGTTACGAGGCAGAGCTGAGCTCGCATTCGTGAGGGAAATAGGTCGGTATGAGGGAGATTAGTGAGAAATCTGCCTCAGCTGATTTTCCACAGAGCTGCTTAGAGCGCGAACAACCACCTGAGGCCGGAGAGGATTGGGGAACTTGTGAAGAGAAAATGGAAAAAATTAAAGAGTCTCTTTGTGAAGAAAAGGTCATGAAAGTGAGAGTGATATTGTTCTCTTGTCGCCGTGAGAGGTGGACAGGAAGTGAGGTTGGGTACTTCTGACAATGAGCGGTAAAGGTCAGGGAGTTTTATAATTAGAATCCTCAGCGTTTCGTTCTTAAATATGCAGTCTTTGCTTGACTCACTGACGTTTCTCATTCTCTTATTGAATGATAGAAAAAGGCAACATATTTGCCAATACTTCACTCATTAAGCTTCGTATATCCAAAGTTAATCCTTTTTTTGTTTCATATATACAACTATAAACAACCTTTAGTCATCATATGATTGATCAGAAGCTCAATTTGATCATTTATTTAAACAAAAATGTATATAAAGTCTTGACTTTGAATCCCAATGTATGGCTATCGTAAATATTAAACCTTCTTGCTAACTAGCTAGCCAGCCACCTCCTTTTCTGCCTCATAAATCCATTTTAACTCTTAGATATCTCACTCTCTTCCTACCTACTTTGTTATGGATCTATTTCTTACATTTCTAAGTGTAAAGATATGTATTTTTTAAAATGTTAATATTAATTGTGTCGCTCAGATTTGTGAAGATGTAGCACAACATGTAAGTTGAAGTATATTTTTTGCTTGTCTTAAAAAGAAAATGTCATATTTTCAGCACTTGCAGTGTTATATTGTTCGACTTAAACTATTGTATACATAAATAATGGTCGATCTTGTTTCAGTTTGTGGAGTTGATGAGTCGCCGCCAGGGGGAGCTAGACGCTCTGGTCGCGACAGGTTTCAGGTCAGCGTTGACTGAGGAGAGAAGACGCTACTGCTTCCTGGTGGACAGACAGTGTTGTGTCACCAAGCTGCTCATCAACTACCACTCCAAGGTGAACTTTACTCAAGCATATTTACAACATTAAACAATTTATTCTGTACAAAAATTATCCATGAGGAACAATACATGACATAATTATGTCACAATTATTTTTTTGTCAAAGAAGGAGCTATTTCTGTGTATATGTACATTTATTTATTATTGTGTCATTTATCTATTAATTATCTAACGGTGGTTGATTAAAAGTTCAGTTAAAAAAATATATTTCCACAATTTCAACTTCATGCCTGCTCTTCCAGGTGAGGGAGCTCCTGTCGCAGAAGCTCTCGTCGTGGCAGCAGTCGTGCTCTCAGCCCACCAAACTGCCGGAGCGAGCTCTCAACCTGATGCGACTCACGGCCCCTCAGAGCTCCGGAGCCACCGGGGTCGCCGAGGTGCTGCGCAACGCCAAGCTCGGCGCCGCTCAGCCGGAACAGGTCCGAGCAGAACCTTTCGATTCAAGTTAAATCTTTACATTTTAGGCTTTATAATAGAAGTGTGTCGGTGCCATCAGAGTAAGGAGGGGTTGGATTTATAGTTTTTAATGTTAAAACTTTAACGAAACGACGACATATCAATAAAGAAATTAAAACATTACATTAATTACATTATTTTTGGTTTTTGAATAATTGAATAAAATAATTTTCTATACACATATTTTGATGTTCTAATTCCAATAATTCAAAAAAACGTTTTTTTATTCGATTTATATAAAAACCGAACATATTAAATATTATTTAATTTAACAATTAAATAAAAAAGAGTTGAACCTTTCAGTATACACGTTATTTAATTCAATTATACAATAAAGAAACAACATTTCAACAAAAAAAAGTTTCAAGATTTGAAATGTATGAATTCTACCTAAAATATTGATTGATGGCTCTGATGTGCTTCCATACTTTATTGTTTGTATTGTAAATAATCAATCAATTGAAGAAGTATTTCCAAGATTCCAGTCAGATTCCAACTCATGGCTGTTCTCTGAATCTCTCACAGAGATTGTCGGTCCAGGAAGTCCAACCACTCTTAAATGGAGACTCCAGTCGCTCCCAGCAGCAGCAGCGCTCGCTCCCCTCCTCCTCCTCCTCCCAGAGTGACGCCGGACCCCCGCCGGGCTCCCCTGTGACCAGCTCTTCATCGTCCACGGGTGCTGAAGGTTCCTCGCAGGGAGCCTCTCCTCAGCACACCAGCACCCCAGTCAGTGCTTCAGTGGACGCAGACACCATCCCCACCACGCCCGGTGGCGCCGCCCTCCTGGTCACCTCTAATCTCTCCCCCTGCCTCATCCCCTCCACCGTGATGACCCTCAGCCAGGTCTCCCCGACGAGCAGCATGACCCTGGCCATCCCTCACAGCGCCCCTCACAGTCCCCCCCTCCCTCACAGCGCCCCGCTCTCCAGAGCCCTGACCCCCGTGCAGATGCTGCACCATCAGGCCGGGCTGGAAGGAGCCGGAGCTTCGTCTCACCCGTGGCTGCTGAAGTCTGCAGAGATGTGTGCGACTGCAACGCTGCCGCTGCCCCGCAGGCCCGTCAGTGAGATGCGCATGGGCTTCCAGGGTAGGAGCTTCATCTTCGGGACCCTTTTTGAGAATATTTACCACGTAAAGGAGACCATAATATGGAATTATATCCGTGTCAACAGTATATTGAGTTTAATTTAACATTTCAGATGTTTAAACTTTGAATTTACTTTATTGATTTTTTTTTTTGACACAAGCAATACCAAAGCAGTACTTAATTGAACTTTCAGCCATTCATGGTGTATCTATTATACCGTCATTTTTATATTGAATTAAAAAAGCTACAAATGAAAACAAATGAATTTAGAATAATATTATTTTAATAAGTGAATAAAACGATGTATTTCTTTTAATTTAACTTTCTATTTAAACCTATCGAAAACTTGAATCCATAAATTATTAAAAAATGACTCAAAGCTTAAAAATAATCCAACAAAATTCAAAATTCTTAACATTAACATTTTGATGGGACTGATATACTTTCTTCGGAGCCCCAAACATAACATGGTAAAAAATATATCCGTGTTCTGAAATACTAAATTGTTCTGATAACCCCAAAATTAAAAAAAATTAATTGGCAACATTTTTTTATGAACCTGAAAACCAATAATCCTCTCAGTAATGGTGACCTGAACAGCTCCCACATTGCTTTGCCGCCCAGTCTACCAATCACAGCTGTCCACCTGTCTTTGGACATTAACACAACTTAAGCCTTATGTTACCTCAAGGTCAAGGTGAGCCAGTGGCTGAAAACAAATGCTTGAGGTATCCCTTGACTCATAGGCAACACAAGGGATACCTCAAACCCATTTTTTAAGCTGGTGTAGAAACTAATGTGAGTTCATTGTTAATTTTTTTAGCTTCTTCATCCTTTATTTTTCTTGAATTCCAGGTTCGAGTCTTCCCAGGATAATGGGGTTGACTGCACCTTCTCGTGTGGAGGCCATGTTCGCTCACACACCTGGAGCAGCCGAGGGCAGAGCAGGAGGAGGAGGATCCGGAGGAGGATCAGGAGGAGGGGGTGCTTGCTTGCTGCCCTTCCTGCCCGGTGACCTCATCACTCTGCTTATTTCTGAGCCCAGAGACGGATGGCACTACGGTCAAAACGATCGGACCGGAAGGTAACCGCAGAGTCGACCATCATTTTCAGCTCGTAAATGTTTGCTCGACAGGAAAGGCTGGTTCCCGTTCTCCTACACGCAAGCTCAGCACAGTAAGATGGACCACATGGACGGGTAGATGACGTTACACTTGTTTAAAGACTCTTTCAAATCCAAACCTCCTGCTCCAACTTTGTAGATGATCCTCCTTCTCCCCGCAGCTCTCTGTTGTACTCTAAAGTCAACAGCACCAGCATGAGCAAGCTGGACCAGCTGGTGTCGACCGGCCTTCCAGAGCTGACGCCGGAGTCCGAGGCGGAGCTCCCACCTCAGAGGGTCAGCACCTTCAGGCCCCGCCCCTACAGCATGGCGGACACCAACAAGGTACTTTATTGTACTCCTGACACTCAAGGTTCAATGAAGGATAAATGAGGTTTACCTTTAAAATCAACGTGTAAAAGATACCAAACATTATTTGTGTCAAGATTGTTTTTCTGTATCTGCCTTCTGCTCGTTTCAGATCTCTGCAGAACTGGTTTCTCCTCCTCCCTCGCCGACAAGGTAGAGTTCATAATTGCTGTATGAAATTAAAATGTTTCTGTTTTGAGCAACAAGAGCTCACGTGTTAAACTCAACCCAGTAAGTTATGCAGCACACGAGTGCTTAAAGTTTCAAGTTCATAAATCTAAATGAAATGCTGATTTTAAAATACTAGACAGCCTCCAATGAAATTCAACGACAGTTGAGTTTTTATTTTTTTTATTCTGTTTTCTAACCAGCAAAAAATACAAACGTCAACTTATAAACTGGCAAAATATGATATGCTACAGATGAAGGAGAATTTAAATGGATGATGGAGAAGTTATGCTTTAAGAATTGAACTCTATAATGTGCTAAAAATAAAAAATAAAATCAGTTAAACGGTCAATATAGCTACAGTTCATACGTTACAAGAACTTTTTTTAAATTCACAACAACAAAAATGTCCGCGAATTCCGTTAAAATTAAGTTAATTTTAATGTTGTTGGACGTCAATCATCAGCTCTTCTTATGCATCAATGTACGTTTTTTTTTCCAGACCGAATCCATTCGCTCATGTTCGGCTCAGAAGAACCGTCACCAACGACCGCTCCGCTCCCATCATCGAGTGAGCGCCCCCCGTGGTTCTGCGTGTGAACTGCACCTCGTGGACGCAGCAAACGATATTGATGTTTTCATTTTCAATCCGAGTTAAAAATGAATGAATCACGACAGTTGCTGTTCTTGACCTTAAACTTTGAATCAGTTTGTTGAAGAGACGATTTAGTTTGTCAGTTATGAGCGACTAGAATTAACAAGTGTAGCCTTTTGTTTAGTTGTAATCGTCATTACAGCGACGTAACTAAACTCACGTCAACAGTCAGAATAGCCTCCAGTTACACATTATTCCTCCTGTGTTGTGTTTCATGCTGAAATTGTTAAATGTAGCCATTTGTTAATATTAATTTACGTCTGATTGATATTTTCTGTTATACTGTGAGTGTAAAAAGTCAAAACAAAGCTAGTTAACTGTTGCTGTAATATTTAAGTATGTGAAGGAGTTTGATCAGAAGATGAATCAAGAGTTTTTGACTTGAAACCTGTGAATCACAAAACTTCAGTCAAAGACTTCTTCAGGAATTCACGAGGGCAGAAAATACATTTATTTTAAATGGTGTTAAATCGGGGCCAAATGTGGCGTAAAGTAAAACTACGACATTAGTAGATAATATTTTCTTTCCTCGTCACCCATAATGCAACACAACAACAATATATTTAGTTTCACTGTATATTGATTGAGGGAAAAAGACGAGTGTTCAACGTTATCTCGTTTAATGCTTGTGAAAAACTTTCTTCAATTAATACGACACATTTAAAAGAAAGAAAGAAATTCCATCCATTTTGTTAAAGTGGACAAGAGTTCCTAATCCCTTAGAATGTCTTATCTTAATGTAAAATGACTTAAATCAGTGAAAGAGTGAACTGAAATATAGACATTGTAGGTGATCAGTCCCATGTTCTTGTGATTGATAAATAAAGTTTGCAGATTTATCAGAGGGTTTTTTTGAAGGTTTAAAAAGAAAGATGTTTCACTTTTAGCTTTTAAGGCGTCGTTTTGAGTTCAGTCGTCCCAAATTTAAAAAGGTATTGTAGGTTTTCCCATCACTGGTCGATTAGACTTGAAGAAAGACGACGACAGGAGTTTCTTCAGGAAAAGGGAGGATGAAAGTGGCAGACGGAGAGTAAAGAAGGTTGAGCGAAGTGTTTTGGTCAGTTGTGTATAAATCAAGTTGATTTATAGATTCTAACTTTTGATTTCTAACATGTCCGTGACCAGATTTGTCGTAATAAAATTGCCCGGACAACTATCCTG
Source organism: Callionymus lyra (assembly GCF_982586985.1). Lineage (NCBI taxonomy): Eukaryota > Metazoa > Chordata > Actinopteri > Syngnathiformes > Callionymidae > Callionymus > Callionymus lyra. The sequence goes on from NC_141834.1 coordinate 13,933,098, forward strand.
TGTGGGAGTCTTCATTGATGGACAAGAACAGCTCAAAGTATTGCTCTTGATAAATAGTTTAAAAAATGAACAATGCTTAACATCAGGTGAGTACACTTACACATCCTATTAAGTTTATGGTCATTAACTCTTGCTCAATGTATAAGCTGCTAAAAAGGGATCAGTCTTTAAAAACCTTTACAAGTTTTAATGAATATCCAAACATGTTTTTTAAGACAATATGAATAAGCTAATGGTCTACTAAAAAGGGTTGACAGAGGTTAAAAATAAACTATTACATTGAAATAATGGCTCAAACAAATGTAGAATTAAATAAACATTTATTGAAGCACATTATCAAGTGGAAAGAGACGAGGGGACGATGACAATGTGATTCAAAAATTTTTCAACCATTCCATCTTGTTCCCGATGGGATCGCAGGGATGCGAGGGAACGTCAGGCATGTTTCCATCGTCTCGCATGGGTACTGCAGAACAAAAATACAAGAGTGGAACAAACCATTTATGGCGCGAACATGATGTTGAAGACAGATTGTCAAGTGTTTCCTATTCACCAGGATATCGGGTCGGTGTCACTTGGTTCAGCATCATGGAGTACTTTGTGAAGGGACTGATGAATGGGAAGATAAAAGCTGGGAAAATAGAGTGTTTTACTTGTCATGCTATTTTAAATATGAAATTAAAAAAATGTACTAATATTTCGTCACTCTTTTTCCTAGTGCTATCCCTGTGGGTTTTACAATAACAGGACAAAAACAACAGTTTTAAAAGCAAAGAGAGGAACTCTTGCCGCGAATTGCACAAAATGACAACGTTTAACGACACATTAAATCCCAGGTTTCTCACCCGCAAGTCCTATCGCGCAGGAGGCCAAGATAACAGGCTCCTTGTTCCAGACATTCTTCAAGTAGGCTCCAACTTCTACACAGAAATAAAGCAAATGCTAGCTGTTAGCACACCAAGGTCACTCTGCTTCGTCATTATTAGAGAAAACATAGCCTCTCTAAAATACAAACGTGTAAAAAATGGATACATTTAAGAGCTACATTTGTTGATTTTTAGATTCAGATTACTCATAGAAAGATACATTAGTTTGAAATCCGCGATCAAATAGAAAACTCGAACACATACTCGCCATGTTGTTTTTTTTGACGAGAAACCGGCGCTTATGGGTAATGTAGTCCAGGTGTGATGACGTATAATTCCTGCGTGCGTCGCATGTAAACAGTTCGTATTATCAAAAAACAACGTATGTCGCGCTTACATCGAGTCTGTGTTTACTATGGTTTTGAGTTAATATGGACTTTTTGTAGACTTCAAAAATAGTCATCTTTGTAGGTTCGTTGACGACGGAACACGTTTGCTCACCGTGAGTATATGGATCCATTTACGGATTTAACAACATTTATTACACGTTAACTATAGAATGTGGCAGACATTTGACTTTTACTTATCAGTATTTCAAGTATGTTCAAGGCGATGCGAATGGAAACGAGAATCCGTTTGTGTTTCATTCAACCTCATTTATATCCCTGTGGTTTAGTTCTTTTAGCATCAGTCAAGTCATGGATCCGCTTAAGTTTGATCAAATCTAAAAAAAAGTTAAAACATAGACTCTTGCATGCTAAACGAACACCACGTGTTGGGCTAATGTAATTCAAAGCTAATATCTCAAATTCTAACCTTTCGTTCACCTCTGATGGTTGATGACTAGATAATCTGTAGTCGTGTTAAAGCATCTTAATCATTTTATTTCAACAGTCTGTTATCTTCTTTTCCCTTCAGATGATGGAGGATTTCTCTGGTTTGGCTCTCCCGCCTCTCTTCGGGGGTCACATCCTGGAGGCAGAGCTGGAGCCAGATGATGTGGAGCTGGACGCCGGGGAGGTAGAGTGATACTGTTTTTATATTAAAATGAACTAAATGTTTTACTTGTGTAGTTTGTAGTGCTTTAAGACCTTTTTGTAATTTTCTTAACCTTTAAAACTTTTCACAGTTTTAATGCTGTCTGTACCGTGTCCTTGTGTGTTCTGTGTCCAGTAACAAGTGTTCACGGTCCACAGGTGGAACTGGGTCCTGCGGGTAGTGAGCTTCTGGAGAGTAACACGCAAGAGGATGAAGAGAGACTAGCGCTCGACAAGGGGAAATACTTGGCTCTCAATAAGAGGTGCAAAGAAATCGAGCAGGTGTGTTAAGATTTAAAATATTCCAAATCACTGTTTGAGCGAGTTCCTTCTATTTGAAATTTAGTTATTCATTTATGTGCTCGTTTGAACTCATTCAATGTATGAAAATATTTGATTTTAGCTTTTTTTAATCTTTGTTGTTGACCAGGTGAATCAGAAGATCCTGGGTCGCCTTCATCAGATACAGAGAATAACACGACGCCAGAAAAAGGAGAGGCGGTAGGAATGCTCTCGCTCCTCCATTTGCTTTTTATCCATAGATGTTGTTTCTTCTAAACATCTTAACATGTCACATGATTAGGTTTCTCATGAAAACCCTCGACGCTCACGGCGATGACTATAGAAACGCGCAGCTCACCATCCTTCTCGAGGTAAGATTATTTTAAAGTTTTTAAACATTGAAACATTGATTTTATTTATTTTTTGGTAAACCAAAGCGGTAACTAACTATTCAAACTAACTATTCAAACATCAAATTCAAATCATCAAATTTAATTGACTCAAGAATCTTGAAGTAGCATCATGTGCATCTTCCTCTGTTTTAAATTTACATTGTGAGTGTAATTTTGAATTAACTTGTTTACTTTAGTCCCAGTCCTTCAACATGTGCCAACGGTACTTGCATCATTTTGTGTGAGATGGTTGTGACTTAATAACATTTTTGTGTGTCTTACAGGAAGAACCAGCAGGACTTTTAGATCCAGCGTCTACAGTGGAAGACGATCGGCTCAACGGAGTGTCCGGTTCTACCTCGTCGTCCAGTTTTCATCCGGCTCCCAAGAAGAAACGGCACCGCGGTCCTCGACTGGAAAAGGAGAAAGATCCACCGGTATGATCCGAGTCTCTCATTTCTGAAGATTTTAAATTATAACTGAATCCGTCTCTTTTAACAGCAGACGGAGGTTGGCGCGTCGGTGCTGGCAGAGACCAAGTTTGGAGACATGCCCAGTCCAGCCTCTCTGTCACACTGACCTCCTTCTGACCTCAAAATGTGAACATAAAGCCAGTTTTACTGAATGTGTGGACAGATTGAAAATATTTCTACTTTTCTGTTTCGTTTTATTAATTATTTTAGTTTTATTTTTCCATAAAATGTCTTGAATCATATGAAAGTAAAACAAAATAATTTTCAATTTTTTGTTGACGTCTTTGTTTTGTAAGTCATTTGTTTTATGTTAGTTACCAAACTTTTATCTCTTGAGGAATTATACTTGATGAGAGTTCCTGGTGTCGTTTGTATATTATACATATATTTGTATTTATCTTGAATAATCTATGGTTGGTTGTCTTAAAATTCTAAAAAAGGCTAATATGTCCAGATATTTGACTGAAGTAACAGAAACTCAGACAACATTTCCGTGTAAATGATGGTTTAAATGTGTTCTCATGGTTTGTTAAGGTAATATATTGGTCGATTTAAAAGACTGTTTGACTTGCTTAGTTTATTTAGATGTAAATAATCAAATTAGATTTATTTGTTATTGAGCATTATTATATTTCTTGGATTGGTAATCTAACGTTTTATGTCTTTATCTTATATGCCAAATCCGGCCCTTCGACTATATTTATGTGGCCCTCATGATGTCAAAGATCACATAGAAACAAACTAATTTTATTGTTTATTATTCATTGCTAGTCTCTAATTATGAAAATTGAATTTTTTGTTTAGGACTTTTGTCCTCTTCTTTAGTCATTTAATAAGTATTTATTGCTCCTTCAAAATATGTAATTAATTCTTAAGATAAAAGGAAGAAATGTGGTTTTATATAAGATAAAAGAAAAGTTGAATAAAGTACATTAAAATTGTAATTTTGTTATATTTAACTTGCTTGCAATACTTTTGCTTCGTTTATTTTAGCTTGATGGCCCCTCGCTACAGCCAGTGAATAAAATGTGGCCCCTGAGGTAAAGAAACACGTGCTAATGGTTCGAAGTTTACAGTTTGTTTGACTTCAACTAAAAATAATTCTAGTTAAAAAGCTCGACGATTGTACGTGACTGATGTATTAAAAACAAGACATTTGCACGATTGTTTAAAAACTTTTTCTCAAAGTGATGTAAAGGAAAAGGTGGGACTCACAATATATTATTAATAAATAATCGGGATTTCAATTAAACATCTTCACATTAGACCCATTTTGACGACTTGCTCATAAATAATATCACAGCAGCGCCAATGGAGGATTTTTAATAGCGGCGGATGTCTCCCGATGACAGACGTGCCGCTCGGCCAATCAGATCTCGTGAAACGGAATTAGGGTGGGATCACTACGCAGAGGTGGACTCCGAGCTAGCGTCCATCTTCAGCTACATTACTGAGCGAGCTTCAACGAAAAAGAAAACACAATCTTCAAGTAAAGGAGACTTTCGGGAACTACTTTCTGTAGCAACTGGGAAAAGTACAAACGGACGCGCATACCACAGGTATTGGTCGTGAGCCGCGGTGGATATTTAAAAACGCTTATGCCCAATTTCTCTTTCTCCTTAAATGAGGCTAACATGTTAGCCGAGTAGTTAGCTAGCATTTTTTATGCAGCAGTTAGCTTGTGTCACGGTTTAACTCATATCCAATTGTTGTGGATAAGAGGAAAGATGGAGCATCGAACAAACGCCACACTTGATCCTCTGGCGTCGATGCATTCGTGGAATGGTTCTCTTTCCCTTCTGCTCGTTGCTAGTTGTTTTGAAACAGGCCAGCTAGTAATCGAGCGAGGTGGACGAGCTAGGCAGCTGGCTAGCGTCGATGCTACATGGCTATGTGGCTAACTTTAGCTTATGTCAAGCTTACCGGTTGAAAAATAGCAAAAGCCATTGTATTTATAAAATATTAACAACGCACTGGTGTTTGTTCTGTAGCCGTATTTGCGCCACTCGGGCAGTTTGCGAGCATCTGTTTACGACCAGGCGATAGTAACTTTCAGTCGTTATAAATCATTTTTCAAATGACTTTAACTTTGTGTTCGAGGTGTTATTCGTTTAACTGGATGTGTTTAAATGCATAGATACACTTGGTGACAGACGGAATGTGGACAGTGTCGTAGTCAGAGCCATGGCTGACAAGAGAAAACTTCAAGGTAAGTGTTGGTGCAGTTGTCATGTATTGTTGCACTGCTTTCACCAGTCAACGTGTTCTGTGCCTGCAAGACAATGAACCTCGCCTGTGGATCGAGTATAACAATTCTTAACTAACTCATTGTTTTTGTCTTGTTTACCATGGAACACGCATCACGTCACATTTAATTTTAAATGATCCACTTTCTTAAATGCTAAAAACTTAAATGTTTTTCTGCAGAAACGTCACATTGGTTGTTGTTGCTTACTCGCATGTACAAGTAATTTGACTTAATGCATGTTTCTATTGATCTTCCTGGACTAAAACTTACCAGTCCATGGGAAAATTGTTAGCTGCAGTTTGTTGTTTGACACACAGTTTGTGCCAAAGTTGCTCACATAAGCCGGATGGGACTGTGATAAGAGACAGGAACTTTTTAGAGATGAATTTTCCCACAAACTTCTGTTTGGTGGGAAGATGGTTTGCCTCAAACTTACAAAGTTCACAGCTGCTATGTTCATCACACAAGTCTGATTTCAATGGAAGTCTAATTGTCGGGGTATTGACATTTTTCGCAGCAGTGTCACTTTACTTTGATTTGTTTGATAAACATGAACTCACTTCTGTGCAACAGAAATTACTAAAACAAGGACTAACTGAGTGTTTTCATCTCCAAAGGTGAGATCGACCGATGTTTGAAAAAAGTGGCTGAAGGTGTAGAGCAGTTTGAAGATATTTGGCAAAAGGTAAAAGCCTTTTCCTTCTTTAACTGTGTTCTCACATGATGCTGGTAATTTAACATTGACTTAATTTCAGCTCCATAATGCAGCTAATGCAAACCAGAAGGAAAAATACGAGGCTGACCTCAAGAAAGAAATCAAAAAGTTACAGGTGAGATTTTCAAGTCTCTGTTCACAGAGATTATTGCTGGAAAACTCTTATGACTTATTGTTTATTTTCACCACCAGCGACTGAGAGATCAGATAAAAACATGGTTGGCCTCGAACGAGATCAAAGACAAACGGCAGCTAGTCGAAAATCGCAAACTCATAGAGACGGTAGGTTGTTCTATGTTTGTCAGAAAAGAAACACTTTCATATGAATTCTTGTGTTTTTAGCAAATGGAGAGGTTCAAAGTGGTGGAGCGGGAAACAAAAACAAAAGCGTACTCGAAAGAGGGTTTAGGCCTTGCACAGAAAGTCGATCCAGCTCAGAGGGAAAAGGAGGAGACGGTGCAGTGGCTAACGGTAAGATGGATTTTATTTGTAGAAATGGTACTTGCAAGATGAATCTTTTGAATACGTTCTAATTAATCTTTCTTTTTTCTCTCTTAAGAACACGATAGACACATTAAATATGCAGGTGGATCAGTTTGAGAGCGAGGTGGAGTCTCTCTCTGTCCAAACGAAAAAGAAGAAGGGTGACAAGGAGGTAGTGTTTTCTATTCCTGAACATATCTTTACATGCTAGTTCTCTTTTAATTGCTTCATGTTTCAGTGGTTTCTTTTTTTTAAATTGGCATAAACTCTTCCAGAAGCAGCGCATTCTTTGGCAGGTTGATTTCTAATCTGTAATTGTGTCAAGACGCAGTTAGCAGTTGTTCAGAGAATCATTCCCCTATTGTCTGGTGAAAGGGTTCACTTGAGAGGAGGATCTACTTGGCGAGCATCACAAAAAATTGTGATTTCATAACGTGAAACATAACTTTATTGACAATATATTTGGTGTAAACCTCAGTTTTCCTGGGAGTTTTCACAGAAACTGCTACAGTAGCAAACATCCCTCAGACTGAAGAAGCAAAAGTTTACGGTAATTATTGTTTAGAATGTTTCTCGAAGATTTACAGATGGACATCGTTTGGGTAAACGACTGAGTGATTACAATTTTTTTGTTTTTACTGTGACACAGTGTTGGGGGGTATATTCCTTTAAGAAAAAACCAAACTTCACAGGTTTCGTTTTCAGTGTTTGGATGGTTTAGTGTGACAAGCTAATAACTAGGACATCAAACATTCAAGACTGCTGTTTTGCAGAAGCAGGATCGCATAGACGAACTCAAGCGATTAATCGAGCGACACAGGTTTCACATTCGCATGTTGGAAACCATCTTACGGATGCTGGACAACGACTCCGTGCCAGTGGACTCAATCCAGAAGATCAAGGAAGACGTGGAGTACTACATCGATTCCTCCCAAGACCCGGACTTCGAAGAGAACGAGTTCCTGTACGATGACTTGGACCTAGAAGACATCCGTGAGTTGACCCAGAATCTTCTGATCACTTGTTGCTGGTAATTCTGTGAGTACTGAGTGTTTTTCTGTTGGTTCTTCTTCCTTAGCAGCCGCATTAGTCGCCACCTCTCCGTCAGGTCAAGGCAACCTTGAGGACGAGATGTACCTTCACTCCAGCAGCACTCCCACTTCCACCACGTCCTCTTCGCCCATTCCTCCATCCCCGGCAACTTGCACTGCGGTAAGTCAAACTCACCTGAACTCCTGATCACCGCTAACACCATGTTTCCCCCCTAACACTCCCGCAAGTCCCCGCTGTGTTTATAATCCACTGGCTAGTTTCTCTGCACCATTTCAAAGTGGATTGTCACATCAAAGTATCTCCTCCTATAGGAGAACTCAGAGGACGATAAGAAAAGGGGACGGTCGACAGACAGTGAAGTTAGTCAGGTGAGAGTCTTTCATCCGTGCTGTGTCAGTAGACGAACAGTTTAGTGTGACGGTCGCCACCTCTGAACCCCGGAGGCTCGACGTGCCTGCCAGGCACAGAGAGCGAGTGACTGTCTGAAGGACCGTGGTCGTATCACCTTCTGACATATTTGCTTATTTCTGTTGTTGACTGTTGTCGTTCCACGTTTTGTGCCGAGTAGTCGGAACTTAGGACGCGTTTGAATCGCCGTTCCTCTTTCACTTTCAGTCGCCCGTGAAGAACGGCGCTCCCTCTTTGCTCTCCTCCTTCTCCTCCTCGACCACCTCGGGCTCCTCCTCGGCCTCGTCCCTGGTGTCCATGGCGAGTGTGGTCGGAGGTATTCCGCCTCTTCCTACCAGCAGCAGTTTAATCGGAAGCTTCAGCAGCGCCGTGCAGCAGCACCAACAACACCAGGCCGCGCAAGCGCAGCAGCAACAACCTCTGTCTCAGAGCCTACAGCAGCTGCCGCCTCTGACCAAACCATCGGCTCCTTCGAACAACACCCCCAGTCCGCCCAGCAACCCGCTGCTCCTCCCGGTCTCCATCACCCCGTCCCTCCCGACGCCCAGCACGCCCATATCGTCCGCCATCAACTCTCTGTCTCAGCCGCCATCGGGGTCCCCGCAAGTGTCCAGTTTGGGACTCAGTCTGGGTCTCGGACTGAGCAAGGTCGGCATGACCGGGACCAGCACTGCCAACCAAATGTCGGGACTAGGCCTGGGCATCCACCCCACTCCTCTCAACACCATGGCGGGCCTCATTTCGGGGTCTACGCCTGCACCGTATGCTCAGGCGGCGGCGTCGGGCAGCCTGGGTTTGAGCAGCACCAGCCAGTCCAGCATTTCAGTGGAGAGCAGCACTTCAATCACGACCTCCGGCTCCAGTGGAGTCACCACCAACGGAGCGGGGACGGGTCTCGGCCTGCTGGGCACCAGTCCCGCCCACAGCTCTCTGAGCAGCAGCATCTTGGGTTTAGTACCCGGGCAAAACCTCAGCACGGGTGTGTCGCAGCTGCCCCCGAGTTCTGTCAGCACCCCACCGGGAGTGGTCGGCATGCTGGGAGGAAACGGAGGAGGCGTGGGAGTGGTCGGAGGAGTGAACGCCGCTCCTGCCAGACCCCCGAGTGGACTGAAGCAAAATGGAAGCACAAGTACGTCTCAATCTCTCCCGATGCTAACGTGTCTTGCGCTAACGCTGAGGTCCTGCTCACAGGCTATAGTGCCGTGGTGGCGGAGAGTTCCACGGAGTCCGCCCTGAGCACGCCGAGCCAGTCGCAGAGCAGCCAGCCGTCGTCGCTCAGCTCCTCCACCAGTCAACAGTAAGACCTTCTCGCTCAAGGGTTCCCTCACATTTCCTCACGAGGTTTCTGTGCCGCAGGCTGGACAACGGCCCGAGTCTGATCAGCTCCATCACGCTGCCGCCCAGCTCGCCGTCGCCCTCGTTCTCGGACAGCACGCCCGGCGGAGGGAGTCTTCTCAACGGACCTCACTCGTACACGCAAGCATCCGACGCCCACAAGGTGAGATAATGGGAGGTCTAGTTTTTCAGGGACTCTGGGTCCCTCGTTTATTACGTTCTGAAACCCCTGGCATCGAAAAAAAATATGTTTATTTTTCACTTCTTAACGTAAACAACACTTTATTTGTACTTGGAAACTCATCATATGAGGTGTCGTCCCTCTGAACAACCCTCTCAGAGAAGGTGACCTGAAAAGATCCCATAATGCTTTGCCGCCCAGCCAATCAATCGCAGCTGTCGATCACTTTTGGCATGAAAATATAAATGTATAATTTAGGTACAGTGTTGTTGCCTTATACTTGTTCACACTGTTACAAACGGGTGATTTATTTGAACAGTAGTAAAAGACGAGTGTAGTATGTAGTTCTGTAAATATAATGTAAAAATAATCTGGGGGAAAAAGCAAGGCAGCAAAGGTGGAACTGTAATATGTTGAGGGTTCACTTCATTTTAACTGATTGCGTCTATTTTTATGACCTTAAATAAAAGAACAGTATTGAAGCTTCATCAACCATGACTTAAGTTTTCTTTGATGGGTTTTTTTTCTTCTGATTTTTGGATGATAACATTTTCCAATATTTTATATTTATGTCTAAAATAAAAATGTACAATTAAGCTTGAAAGAAGACTGGATACTTGCTGTTACAATCGTTTAAAACAGGGGGGGCCAACCCGGTCCTCAAAGAGCCGTAGTTGGGTGCAGGTTTTTGTTCCAACCAATCAAGACGACACCTTTTCACCAATCAGGTGTCAGGAGTGTAATCAGTTGATTGTCAGTCTGGTGTTGCTTGTTTCAGCTGAAACCTCATTGGTTAAACTGGGCTGGATCGGTTGGAACAAAAACCTGCAGCCACTGCGGCTTTGAGGACCAGGTTGGCCACCCCTGGTTTATAATATGTCGACTATAGAATCATTCATGCACCTGTATGGTTTCATTCGACATGTATAGAGTAAATAATGTATATATTGTGTCTGTTTTCGTAAACTCTCCTCGTCAGAGGTTAAAACTAAACATCAACTTGTTTTCATGGAACCCTCTTGACTTGTGTCGTCAGGCTCCTGAACCGCTCAGTTCACTGAAGGCGATGGCGGAGCGAGCGGCTCTGGTCTCGGGTCTGGACGGAGAGATGTCCAACCTGCACATATCCGACAGAGGTCGGAATGGTCAGACATCCCTTTTTTTCCCCCCCAAGTTCTGTCTTCGTCGAACCCGTCGCTCAAACTGTTTTTCTACCCGCAGACATCTTCTCCTCGTCAGCTCCGGGTACGCCGTCGGCGCCGCAGCAGTCCGTGTCCGAGGTCAGCATCCCGCCCACCCTGGGGGTGTGTCCGCTGGGCCCCACCCCGCTCCCCAAAGACCAGCTCTACCAACAGGCCATGCAGGAGGCGGCGTGGACGCACATGCCACACCCCTCCGACTCTGAGAGGATCAGGTGACCGGAGACCTGCCTCATGACCCCCCCCCCCTCGCACGCCCTCTAACCCCCCCTCTGTCCCACAGGCAATACCTGATGAGGAACCCGTGTCCCACTTTGCCGTTCCACCACCAGATCCCGCCGCACCACTCTGACTCCATAGAGTTCTACCAGAGACTGTCCACGGAGACGCTCTTCTTCATCTTCTACTATCTGGAGGTGAAGATCCTGGTCCGACGAGACCCCCCCCCCCCTACCCGCCCCCCCGCTCGTTCTAAACCCCTCCTCTTGTGTCCTGCAGGGCACGAAGGCTCAGTACCTGTCGGCCAAGGCTCTGAAGAAACAGTCGTGGAGGTTTCACACCAAGTACATGATGTGGTTCCAGAGGCACGAAGAGCCCAAAACTATCACTGATGAATTTGAGCAGGTTTGTTCAACTCTATGATTCTTGAGCTTAAACGTGAAAACGATTAAAACATTAAGTTAAAAAGTAGATGAATGATCCTAACAATCGTTCACCAACTGAGGACTAAGTTTACTAGAAGATGCACAGAAAACAGAAAAATCTGTAATATTTACTATGAAATTATATCAGAATATTTATGTTTATTTAAATACATTTTTTATGACAGATTTTTTTTTAAGATGTTTATAGATATATAATGGCTATAGAAATGTTGTTTGTTTAAGCTTTAATTATATTTTTTATTAAATGAAATATTTATATATTAAAAGGTCTTTTATTAAATTCAAAATGTTCATATTGGAAGCTATTGCGTAAAGTAAAATATGTTGTTGTTTTTTTTACACAGTTTAATATAAAAGAACAATAGTTAAAAATAAATTATCTAAATTCAATGTTTTATCATTTGTAGCTTTTTTAATTAAATTGAAAAATGGTAACTATTGTAATAACATTTAATATTGATTCAAAAAGGGCTACCAAGTCTTAGTCCAGTAATACCAAATGGTATTGATCCCTGAAACTAAACATAATCTCACCAGGATTGACGTGTGTAACCTTTTGAGGGTTTTGTTGTGAAGGATCCTGTCGCTCACGAAGCCTCTCCCCCTGCAGGGCACTTACATCTACTTTGACTACGAGAAATGGGGCCAGCGGAAGAAGGAGGGGTTCACCTTCGAGTACAGGTACCTGGAGGACAGAGACCTGCAGTGACGGACGACGGGTCGCGAGAGGACAGAGAGAAAGACACACAAAAAAAAAACATACTGCTGTTGACATTCCGAGACTGAACTCCAAACTGTGGATAGAGATTGTGATGTGTAGTAGAAAAAAAAACCCTCTCCGAGAAAAAAAAAAAAAGTGGAGGCTGGTGTCTGTATAGGCTGCGTCTCTGGCGACGCCCTCGACGTTTATCCAGCGCCTCGCTCTTGACGCCCCGTGGGCCCGCTCAACTAGCAGCGCTGCATGAGCCGAGAGGACTCGCGGGAGATCTTGCGTTCGTGCCTGTCTGTGTGCACACAGTATGTGGCGTTAGGAAGCCTCCCCCGTGCATGTTTCTCATGTTTTCTTTCTTTTTTCTTTTCCCTCCGATTCAACAAGAATTCTCTGTACCACCGACCCGAGCCCGGACGCCTTCACAACACGGACTTGATTAAACTGCCCCCCCCCAACCCCATAGTGTATTTCCTGTCATGTGGCGGCTCGCGGGGAAGTGAGAGTGGAGGATCACGACGCTGTATAGAGACGGCTTCTGTTAAGACCTACGATGCCTGTTTAAAGACGGTCACTGTTGGCGAGCGGCGGTCAGTCGCTTCCGGACGACCAAGTGGGCTGATTTTTAGAGTGACCACACAGGGCCTCTCCCTGTGACAGGGACAGAGTCCTTATTGGACATGGATTAAATTGCTATGCAATTGAACTGGTCTCTGACTCCCTCTCTTTACTGATGGTGTGTGTTTAAGTTCACCTGTCCAACATCCACGCTTTTCTTTGTCAGACGAATAAAGTTTTCTTCTTTTTTTTTTAACCTGTTTTGAATTTCATAAACCCTGATGTTCATAATTTCATCTCTTGAGGAATTCACATCTTCCTCTGTGTACAAAAAGAAGTTCCTGTTGGATTTTTACCTAAATTATTCCACCACGGGATCCCCCCCCCCTCTTTTTTTTTAATAAAAATGTTTTAGGCGTTTTAAAAAAAATCTACATGAGTTTGAGTCGGTTTCACTTTATTCTGCTGTTGATGTTGAACCCACCACCCTGACCTGAGGCTGCAGGTCAGGGGTCACTCCCAGTGAATGTGCACTGAAACTGTTTACACGTAGAGCAACATCCAGGTCTACGACTCTGCTGGGACACGAAGGAACCCGGGTCGGTCTCGGACTGACTTGGATTCGCTGCACTTGTACAAAAAATGTCAGCTCTTGTCTGCTCTCGTCGAGGCGGGCGAGGTTTTAAGATAAATGAGAACTTTGCCTTCGACAGAGTCTATTTTCAGGAGGGGGTCCATGTCTTCACTGGGGGGGGTCAATTGGTAACAATGCAAAAAATGTGAATTTCCAGACAATTCTCGTTCCCTCATCACAGCGCTGCATGGGAGATGTCATGACAGGGTTACAACAGGATTGTACAATTTCAATAAATACTTCTAAGAAATGATACGATGGCGTCTTATTTAACATGAGCTGTTAGGAGTTTAAAATGTTGCTTGGAGATGAAAGAACGACGCAATGTATTTTTAGGTGCTTAAAACTATATAAACATACTTCAGTTTCTTTTTTGGACATTTTTGCTTTTCATGTGGTAAAAAACAAGTAAGTAAGGCCTTGTAAGCTTCATGTTTTTTTCACAATTAAAGTATTTCTCATTCTTTTTCATGTACTTTTTGCTGCTTGGACGATTTATTAGCTTGGGCTTTATATAATAAAAATCTTTAAAAATCAAAACAAAATAAAGCTCATAAATTGAACCTCACAGCACTAAATATAAATTGTTTGAATTATGAGCAAACACTTTCATATTTTCTATTTATTTTAAGTGCATCATTTAGCTTATTTTTGCTTTTTTTTCCACAGAATAAAAACTTTTGATCATAGAATTACGTGTTCAATTTTCTTTCCACAATTTGCTTGTTTTTTATATTTAAAAATAAATTCAGCTCTAAACTAAACCAAGCTTCCTCGGTGTCATGCGTTGTATTTTTTTTTAGGTACATAAAAAACTATATGGTACCCCCCCCCCCAAGAAATAAAAGAAAAATCCCAGACTACTTTTAATACAGATGTACAAACATACTTGTAACTTGTTCTAAATTTACTTTGTTCAAAATTACTCTTTTTTTATAGAAGTTATGGAAAACATTTTTCAACACTGTCATTTAGTTTTTCCTCAATTAATTCTTTCCGTGAGTATAAGTCTGTTGTTTATCAACCAGGTTTTGAAGTCATAAAGCTACTTTTTACATTAACAATTTGTACTCAGTTTCAGTTCATTTTAAAAGGACTGGAAGTAGGATTCTGTTACACAGTCATAACAAAACCCTGGTTGACTCCCTTTAAGAGTGAACTCGATACATTGTGTCAGAGGTGGGATGGTTGCTTTGACAAAAAAAAGGGGAAGTTTGGTGTAAAAACTCATTTAATCGTAAAATAAAAGGGGAAAACAAAAAAGTACATTTACACTTCACATCTTCTCCTTCTTGACTTTGACGAACTCGGACATGTTGGAGAAATACTTCTGGTTGGCTTCGGCCACCTTCTTCTCCGCGGCCTGAGGATTGACGATCTCTAATCCCTGCAGAACAACAGCTGTTACTTTTAAATAACCGTGTTGGAGCGCCGCGGCTGTTCGCCGCCAGCTGTTCACTTGCCTGCAGAGGTGTGAAGGCCACGCTGGAGCTGGTTCCGGACGAGCGATCCCTGACGGTGGACTTCCCTCCATACGTCATGCTCTGCTTCTGCAGGGTCCTCTGGAGCGACTTGGAGATCCGGGCCTTGGTGGCCTCGTTGACCTGAGCCTGCCGGATCCGTCCGCTGCCGCTCTTGCCGAGCTGACCCAGACTGAAGCCCAGATCCTCCTGGTAGGCGTCGTCTTCGATCTGCGGATCAGGAAAGTAGACGCCGAGTGAGACCCAGCACGGGAACCTGCTGGAGATGTTGTAAAAAAAGTCCACTGACCTCTGCGAAGGTCATCCTGTTGGCGTGTTTCCTGATCTCCGTCAGTCCCAGACGCTCCTTCATCTTCCGGTACCTTCAAGAGCAGAGAACAAGATTCAAGTCTTGCTGGTGTCACGTATTAGGCGTGTTAGCAAGAATCTGGCGATAAGATAGTGTGATACTGTAGTATCAAGTATATATTTGTAGTATTGTCGAGTACTTGACTCTGGTGTTGCAGAATTTACAGACTACATGATTCTTGACGAAGTCGTAACTGCTTTCATTTGTTTTGAAACCAAAATATGTCCAAACTTGAGCTTTTAAAGCAGCTAGAGTCGACTGTATCCTCTCGTCCACAGTCATCTTGGGGATCTTGTAGTATTGTAGGGTACTTGACTCTAGTGTTGCGTTTTAACAGACCACATGACTCTTGACAAAGTCGCAACTACTTACATTTGTTTTTGAAACCAAAATATGTCCAAACATCAGCTTTAAAAGATGCTGGAGTCGACTGTATCCTCTCGTCCTCAGGATCTCACAGAATTTCAAATAAAATTTAGCTGGACGTAATGACTGCTGCCATCTAGCGGCAGGAAGTTTAATTGAGAGATAAAAAAAATGAACAAAAAACAAGAATATTTGCAAAAAATAATAAAATATTATATACACACAATTGTAATACAAACAACAAAATAATATTTTTCGGGAGGACATTCTAACTCACCTTCGTCCTCCTCTCTTCTTCCTCTGACCGTCCAGAGGTGCCGGCAGAGGTTTGACTTGCTTGACCGGCGGCGGCTCCTGCCACTTATCGAACTTCCTCTCGATCTCCTCCTTGACGTCGTAGCCGTACTGGAGACCAGATCACACATGAGGACCTCGGACTTGCAGAGTGGTCCTGCAGACTGAGCTCACCTTGCCGTCGGGACACTCGTGGAAACTGTCCACGCGGGAGGCCAGCGTACACTTGGCTGCCACCAGTCGAGCCGCTTTCCTGCGCAGGTCCTGAGGAGTGAAAGTGTGAAGAGGATTCTTATTTTATGGATTTGAGTCGCGGACTCACCGGCGGGAGCGTCTGCACCACGTCGCAGTGATAGATGAAGCCAGTGTGTGGCAGCAGTGAGGTGCTGCTGAAGCCGGACAAGGTTCTCCTCTGAGCTCCCAGGAGCATCAGGTTACACGCCGGCATCTTGGACAGGTTCGTCAGACCTCCGGCGATACCTGAGGAGGGAGCAGGCGAGTTAGGCTTCGACTCCAAATATGACTCAGAGCTGGACTTCAGGACAGAAATGAAGAGTCAAGACTTTTCTTCCGATTAATCGACTCCCCCTGCTGCACTCATGAAGTAATTACACTCATTGTTCTATAAGGATGAGTTCACCTTCAACGTACTGCAAGGCCTTAAGAAGATTTGAGCTTATTTTTTATGCACTTTGTATCACATAGAAAGAAATTAGAATGTAAAAAGGAAATCAGAAATATAATCAGGATAATAAAAGGGCACAAAACAGACAAATAAACCACATTTTTATTGTAAAATTCTTATTTTAATTCTCGTTATCAGCAGTTAAAAGAATGAATTAATAAGAATTATATGGAATCTTCTCTCTGCTGATTTTTAAACTCTCAAAACATCTTGTTTGATCAGCTGATAATAGTTTGATTGCAATAAAATATGGTTTTAATACATTTAAAATAGTTTACCAAAATTAAAATTATTTGAATACAGTTGAAAAAATTCTAAAGTTGTAGATTTGATGATGTATATAAAATAGTGTATAAATCAAAGTGTACAACTGTATAAAAATAACAAATATACTGTAAACCAAATGTAAAATTTCAATTGGAATAATTAAATGGATCTTCTGACAGTTAAATGTGAGTTTATCTAACAACAGTTCAGTCATGTCTTCAGCGAGGTTACAACCAGTCTATCTCAGTGGAGCTCAAAATAAAACCCAAGCATCCACCGACGATGGGAAAGTAATGTTAGTCTCATGAAGACATTAAAAGACTCACCCATGATCTTGGCGGCAGTGGAGGCTCCTACGATGATGGAGAGATTCGGGGCGATGAAGGACATCCGGGACTCGACGTATTCGTAGATCTGGTGCTTGGACTGGCTGAGCTCCAGGGACATGTCGCAGGCCTCCTCCAGCTGCTTCAGCTCCTCTTCGTTCAGCATCGTCCTGAAAACCAGCAACGAGTGGACGACGTCAGCGGGAACAAAACGTGAGGTTTTAATAAAACGTACTAAACTCCTGCAGACTCACCCCTGAGTGGTCGACGCCGTCACGCTCACCACCATGATCGTGGCGTTCGTCAGGATTTGTTGCAGAGCCTCGTTGTTCTTGCACTTTTCCAGGTTGTTTCCCAATTCCTGAGCAAAACATGAAGAAAGACGGTCAAGAATTAACCAAAACATTATGAACGCCTCAAACTGGAAGGAGGAGAATCAACGGTCAGATTTATCATCGTCGTCTCACCTTGACGGTACGAACATAATCCAGGGAATCTGGCACCAGCGACTCTAGCTCTGGGAACCTTTTGGAATATTTGTCTCGGGTGAACTTGTGAATGATACCTGGAAGAAGAACCAGATTCATCAGACTCGGGTCATTCTAGTAGGTGCATCGAGCGACTCACTGAGCTCATTGTCGATCTCCACGGTCAGATTATTGGCCGCCACAATCAGCCGGTACTCTGGGTCGGCCTCCATCGGGCCAGAAACTGTTGAGAAAAGAAGATTTTTAAATAAACATATTCCATCTTCATCAGTTTTAATCTCTTACCCTCCGAGATCTTCCGCTGCTTCCCGACATAGTGAGAGATCTTGTCTACGATGTCGGAAAACTGTAAAGTAAATTGAAAATGAGTCGAGGAGATCACTTCGATCTGACGCGTCTGAACTCACCTGTCTGCTGTTGCGTAGTTTGGCGATGGCGGTCACACTGTCCGCTTTGCTGTAGTCCACCTCCATCTCCTCCGGGATGTCCTCCAGACCCCCTTTTGAGGGCTCACCATCGCTCTCTCCTTCCTCCTCGTCGGGATACAATCCATCCTCGCCCTCGTCACCCGCCTCTTCCAGATCAGCCAGAAGCTCGTCCGCCAGAGACATCTGAGAGAGAAAGCAATCAAATGAATTTAAAAAATAGAACTCGACACATGCAGAGCTTTATCAAGAAGGTCCAGGTTGGACATTATATTGATTATTTAAAAAAATAAATGTACCAAAACTCAAATCTGTGTGTACCATAACAATAATAATATCAATAATACGATCATTTATCAACCCATTTGTGCAGCCATGTTGAAATGACTTTACAACTCAATAGTTCGAGAGAATGAGTCAATAAATAAATAGAAAGTCTTCCGAACTGAAGCAATGGTTACCAAGTTATTTTAGTGTTTTTTTTTTCGCTGCGCATGAAGCTCCAGCTACACAGATGTGGAAGTATATGTTCAAAGCATTGATAATGTTGAAGATTAAAGAATGTAATCCTCAAAAACGCCGATTTAAAAATTAGTTTCTAATATCAAGCCATTTGTTTATTGTTGTTTAGCGATCACGTTGTTTTAAAGGCCAACATGATTCGATCCGTGTGGCTAATCTCGTCACAAAAACACCGTTATTTAAAAACTAGAATTCATATTCATTTGTCAAAATTAATACATGAATACAAACTGATACAGTTTTAATTCAGGAAACAAACATAGCAATCCATGCAATCGTAAGCTTGACGACACTAGCATACATTAGCAGTTAGCAAATGCTACAATGTTTCACATAAATACGCAACAACTTACCTTGGACTTTAGGTCTCAAGCACCAAACACTAAAAACAGATAAATAATCTGATTATTTAACTAAACATAGAGTTAAACAGGCCCACGGCCTGGGCAAACGTTTGTGTGCGAGTAGCTTCTTCGGTGCGCCTGTGCTGTCGCTAAATAAAAGCGTCATCAATTCGCGAGGGTTTATGGGTAAGGTAGTCCGAGAACCGGTTTTCTTAAGCTTTTTTTTCTTTTTTTTAAATATAAATAAAAATAATTAAGTTGTAACAAGTGAGTATGTACAACGAACGGAAATGAAAAACCCGTTTTATTTTATTTTTAAATATTACTTCCATGTATTTGCTGAAATCTGAGGTGAAGAAGTAATATATCTTACTTTAGTTTTTCGATAATACAAATATTTCATAAGTGGAAAAGTTCACGTGACCTGATTTCAAAATACACTATTATCACTGATGGAATAAAAAAAACGGTGAAAGAAACGAAGGGTTCACATTTCGTTTTTTATTTCCCCTTATTGTACACCATCCCTGGAAAACAAACTTTAAAACAATACAGCTTTTAAAACCAACATTTAAACAGACTAAACAAATGAACTATTTGGATCTCGACTGCATGACGGCCTGTTATTAGTACAAAATGAAATAAATGTTATTTACGGATGAAAGGCTTCTGTTTTTTTTTTCATGCTAAGCTACATTTACTGTCTTTAAACGATGGTAACTAATGAAGAGCTTAAAGTCAAAGACGCTGGTAAATAATGAAACACTACAGGACGTAAATCCATACAGATTGGCATATATTCACAGTTAAATTATACAAAATACCTTTTTTTATCTGCATTAAGACGATTGGG
Source organism: Callionymus lyra (assembly GCF_982586985.1). Classification (NCBI taxonomy): domain Eukaryota; kingdom Metazoa; phylum Chordata; class Actinopteri; order Syngnathiformes; family Callionymidae; genus Callionymus; species Callionymus lyra. The sequence goes on from NC_141834.1 coordinate 13,952,736, forward strand.
AAAATATTTTTGATTTATTTGATATCGAAGAGAAAGTAATTACATCCTGTCCCAAAACAATTAAATTAAAAAATAAATATTCAAATAAATACTGCAACATTCTGGCTCAACGCAAGTATATAAAATAATAATTTATAACTTAGTAGTTAAAGTAAATCAAGATTGGCTGTTTCGCCGCGCGGTACTAGAACAGATAAATAAAAAACGCCTCTAAATGTCGTCGTTTTACACTCGTATCGTGAGGTTTGTACAAATGTGCAGGAGTTTTCGTTGACGCTGCAAATGAAAGTTGAACGAAGAGAGACAGGATTACAGACACATGAAGGACAGAAGATCTTCTCCGCAAACCTGCAGAGCGATCTACCGAGAAAACAGAAGGTAAGCTGGTACACAGTAAGACTCCAACTGCATAGCCGTCAAATCTGCCTCAAGATTTCACAAACCTCAGAGCTCCTCTTCCCACGATGCAAAGCTCCAAAGATATTTGTAGCCAAATAACAAGGCGAGCAGGAGCTCGTACAAAATCCCGTTGCTGGTAAAACCTGGAAAACGTCCAGCAAGCCGTTGTTGTTCGTCGTCAACTCTCGGTTTCCTGATCCATAAAAAAATAGCCTCTGAGTGACCCGCTGGTTGTCGGGGGGGTTAATTCACTGGCCACTGTCAGAGGGTTCGGCTCTAATGGTTCCCATGACAACACATTGAACGGATCACACTAAATGGGGGTCGTTGGCAGGGCTGACGGTGAAACGGGACGACGTCACTGGACCGGCTCCGACCGGTGACCGTGGTTTGATTGAAGACTCGTCTTTTCTCTTGGAGTCCTTGCCTTTGCCTTTGGGCCCTGAAGCGAGAGACGGTCACCAGGTTGTCATCATGACAGAGAGTCAAGAGGTCATCCTTCGTAAATGTCAATAATCATTGTAGCAGCGAACATTCTTATTCATCATCTTGTTATTTTAATTGATTCCATACTATATTTGTTTTTAATAGAAGCATGATTTCATATTGAAAATGTTCAAGTCTATTCTGCAGTTACATAGCAACCCCTCAACCCTGACTCTATTTCGAAAATTAGAACCAAATTCTGTAAATCTACAATTTAAAAACAACACAATCATTTACAATAACACATTAATAACACTTTCTATACCAAGGAAACATTGAATATATTTGGAAATAAAAGGTAAATACATTGATTTGAAAGTATAACACCAGAGCCACAATTCAAATGATAATATATGTATAACTAAACTTTTGTAGAGAAAACGTTTTTATTTAAAAATAACATTTAGTTTATTTAAACAATATATCTTTCATTATATTTGTTAGTGCTTTTACTTTCTCAAATTAAGATCCTTGTACAGATCTAGACTAGAGAATAGAAGTTGAGTGGTTTAGTTTTTTTCACTTTTCATCTGATAGCTGCTTTAGAAGTCTTTTGCTAACATTCGTATCCTTTTTTTTGCCGGAATAGGTAAAATGCTGGAATAAAATTAATTTTTAATGATGCTAATTTCAATTTCTTGACACATGGTCACAGTCAGGGATTGAAAACATAAACATTTGTTTTAATTGTAAAGCGTTGTTTGTTTATTTATTTTATAATTGAATTCAAATAAAAGGATTGTATTTTTGGTACTTTTAATAGAAATAATTATACCAATATTTTTATACCGAATTTAAAAGGCTACGAATTTAAAAAATAATCTATTAAAAGCATTTATTTTTGAATTACTGGAAATAAAACATCAAACTGTGTTAAGAAATTAATCATTTTGAACATATTAAAATTTTCAAATTAATTAACAATTAAAAAAATTCCAACATTTTAATATAAATTAATTGAATTCAATTAATAAATAAAACAATCAACGCTTAAAAAATGATTTCAATAAAAAAAAATCAAAGTTTCTACATTTCAAAATGCTAAATTCAACCATTCAATATTGATGGCACTGATAAACTTCCATAGAAACAAAGGTAATTAATGATTGACAATAATAAAAATATATTGTGTATATTTCAGCTCCTCTACGAGGTTGAAGGTCACGATGAATGTTACTATCAGTGAGCTCAGTGGGAGGTTCGTGTGAAGAACTGACATGATCCTGTAAATGGAGGTGATAAGTGTGTGTGACAGTAAGCTGAGAGGAAAAGTGTAACAGCTTATGTGTGAGCAGTTAAGAGCCTGCAGCATCATCAACCATCGAGCTAAAGATAAGTTGATGAACTCACCGTGAAGGTCCAGCTTCTTATTCTTCACCGACACCGGCGCCGGCCCGGTCGGTGCCGACGATCTCAGCGCGTTGGTCGGAGTTTCCTGTCAAACAAACATCCGTCAGGCTCAGAATCCTTTTGAACCATCACCTGTGGACTCACCTGATCGAACATGTAGATGGTGACGTCGTCGAAGAAGGACACGTTCCTCCCCCTGTACCTCTCCATCTGCTCCTTGGGCGACTTGAGGAGACTCCTCAGACCCACTCGCTTGTCCACGTCGGTCTCCGTGACGACGATCACCCTCCGGGAGCTTTCGTCCTCCTGCTCGTCCTCGTCCTCGTCGTCCTGGTCGCTTCCCATCAGCAGACCTCTCTGTCTGCCCAGCCGGCCCGCGATCCCCCCTTCACCTTTGGAGGTGAGCGGGAGGGTGATGGCGAGAGGCGGGAGGGCGAGAGACAGGCGGGCGAGCTTTGCTGTGGAGGAGGAAGAAAAGATTCAGCAGAATTAATTCAATCTCTTTCTTATGATCGGAATAAGAGCATCGTCGTCGTACCCTTCATGGCCTGGTTGGCTGTGGGCTGAGCAGCTGGAGTCTCGGGCTGTTCCAGCACCACCAGTGGCTCCTCTACAGATGCTTCGGGCTCCAAGTCGGGCGCTACGTTTGCTGCTTCCTTTTCCTCTTCGCTGGAAAAAAAACAACATTTCAACTGTTGAAACTTTGATTTTTTTTAAATGAAATTTTGCAGTTATCTCTGAAGCATTTAATATTATTTTTTTTTAATAATTTGATCCAATCATTTGTATATTGAAAGGTTGAATATGTTTAATTTTATAGATAATTTTAATAATAACAAAATAAACATAGTATATTTTCAAATTGGATACAACAAAATGTACACACAGAGTTTGATATTAAAACTTCTTATTTTTTAAATTGTAGCCTTTCAACTAAAATATTAAAATGTTGGTATAATAGTACCAACAGTAAATAGTATACTAGTATTGGAAATAGTTATAGTAAAATAGTAATGTTTCCACATTTCAAATGTTCAATTCAACCATTCTAACCTGGGGCTCGGGGGCCAAATATGAACCTCTAATTAATTTGTTGTGGCCGACGAGATGGTTAATTTTAAATTTAAGTCAATTGGTTGACATTGTGACATATCAAGATCCAAGTTCACTTGCTAAGATAGGAAAAGAGGAAAATATTGATGTCAACAATGATACGCTATAAGGAATATGTGGAATGTCAAGAAACTTGATGGAAAAGACAAATGTCTTTAAACGAGTATATCATGTGTATTATCCTACTTACATTTATATTTGTAATTATTTTTTTTAATCTTTATTTGCTTATTTTTTAATAATATTTAAAATTGACATTGAGACCTGATGTACAGTATGTATGTTTCTCTCATTTAAGTTTAAAAATAAATAAATACAAATAAAGATGAATAATAATAAACGACAGTTTGATATTTACATCCTGTTAAGACTTATATTTCCTGTTTCATACAATCCACTGTGATCACATGATTCAATTGTTCAAAAGGATGGTGTTATTAGTATTTGTGTAGTAACTCAGGCGATCCCATCACGTCTCAACACAGACAATATTCTGGCAATTTTATTGCCCCTCGTCGTCCACGGCTTTCGTCCTGTCACTCAGAAAACTCTGCCAACGAGTCAGTCAAGCTTCCTCTTGCCAACACAGTGGAGCTTTAAAATCCACATCATTAAACAAAATCCATTTTATATTTTTTAAAATTGAACAACATTTAGTTGAAAATGCAATCTCAACAACCATAATGGTGACATTAACAGCTCCCAAAATGCTTTGCCGCCCAGCCAACCAATAACGGCTGTCGATCACTTTTGACTAATCACTATAGTGGTTTAATTTAAACGCACTATTGTAGCGACCAATCAGCTGTCACTAAATAGAGCAGTGTGTAGAAAGGCATCATGGGAGTTCACTGTCTTGTTGGTCGTGTGTTGGGTGAGGTTATAATGAAGTTCTGCTGATCATATAAATCACATGTTTGTAACATGAGTTGAACAGTGAACTGGAGTCTTAAAAATTGATTCTTGTCATTATTTATTGTTCTGATCAGCACTGGCTGACTTTCATTGTTTCTGAGTCGCACAATACCTGTCCTCTTCGTTCTGGTCGTCCTCAGACACCAGCTCAGATGCACTGTCGGCCGAGGTCTGCTCTCCCCAGGGCCTCAGGGTCACAGAGTCCTGGACCGTGGCCCCCCACAGCACGTTGGTTTTCACATTTTCACTGAGGGAGAACTGCAGCCTTTCTTCACACACCTTCGAAGAGAGAGCACAGCGAGTGTGACGACCACGTTTAAACGCTTCCTCCCTAAGACGGCAACACACACCTGCATCATGAGGCCATTCTTCGTGGTCATCTTGGACATCGAGCCCAAGTCCTTCCCATCGGACGTTTGTCGTCTCACCAGGTCGTCCTCTTCTTCTTCAGATTCTGTCTCCTTCAATGTTGAAGTGTCTTCGATATCCTCTGTTGTGCTGTTGTCGTCTGGTGTTTTCTTTAAAGACTCCAGGAGCTCCAGGTTCCCCAGGAAAAGATCTCCCAAACTCTCTTCCTCGTCGCCTGATATGGAGCAAAGCTGCTCCAGTTTCTCGAAGTCTTCCAGAGGCTCTTCGTTCATGTCCTTCCACTCAGATATTAACAACTGTGGGAGAGTGTTGATGTCTTGAGAGGGTGGCAGTGGCGAGGGTTTGATCTGAACAAGGTTCATGCTTTTATCATCGTCGACGGGTGAGGTCGGTTTGTCTGATGTCTTGTTGTCACATGACGTTGGTGGGACGCCTTCGTCCGGCGGGACGCCTTCGTCCGGCGGGTACGCCTGAGCGTCTGTGCTCGCGATAAAGTCTTCCACGTCGATGTGAGTGATGAACTCTTCCCCGTCGGTGACGGAGGGAGGCGGGCTCGGGAAGGAATCGTTCAAGCTGTCCAACTTATCATCCTGAAGGTCCAGGTCGATGCTCCGAGGGGGGCTGGGAAAGTCCACAGAGCTGAAATTGTCTTCCCTGCAGTATACGTCAACAAGCTCCCGCACTGTGATGTCACTCTTCTCTGTGTTGAAGTCTTCATCATCATCATCATCATCGTCGTCGTCATCCATGACCCCAAACCCCTCAGCGCTGATCCACGGGACTGTTTCAGACTCTGACTCTTCAATCTCTGGAGGAGGTTCAGTGATACAAATGTGGATACTTGCCCCTTTGTAATCTGTCAAAGTCATCATGGTTTCGTCCTGGAAATGGAAAGAAGGTTCCATCGTTTGGACCGGGAAGTGATTCTGAGAACAGCTGTTGAAATTCTCGTTTTCTTCTGCATCGTCTCTGATCGACGGCTTCGCGATACATCTTTCTGGATCTGGGATTTCCACATTCTCTATTTCCACTAGTGACAATTCCCTCTCTGGAGTTTCAATTAAAACATCTGTAGCTATTATGTTCTCAAGGTTTTCCTCCTGTTGTAAAAGTGCTTCATCAGCCTGATGTTCACCCGAATCGTTATTGCAGAATGCCTCTTTCTCTTCCTCTACTCCTTGTGTTTCCTTGTTTAAAGTTTCTCCGCTGTCCTCGAGCACAGCAGGATGCGGTTCCCTTCCTGCCAGTTCATCATTTCCTTGAGTCTCCCAGAACTCTTCGCCCACGACAAGACGCTCCGCGACCTCCCAGGACTTCCCGAATCCAGAGAAAAATTCACATCTGAGATCTTCGTCTTGAGTCCTTTTCTCTGGAGAAGCAAACTGGTCGTTCTCATCGGGCCACACGAGCCGGTCTCGGTGACAGTCCAGCTCTCCGCTAGTGGGACTTCTTTTTTCCGGACTACAACATAAGCCTTGATTTGTCAACTCTTCTCCCTCGCCCAACTCCCTCTCCTGGAATCGTTCTGCTTCTTTCAGAGGGGACTTCTCCTTCATGGCATTACTCAACTCTGCTGCTACCAATTCCTTCTCGGTCTCCTGCTCGAGCTGGATTGATTCCTTATCTAAGTTGTCTTTCAGACCAATCTCCTCTCCCAAAGAGGCCTGGGGAATATCTTTCCCTGGATCAACAACCCACATGTCCTCACTGGACTGAACAACGATTGACACGTCACTTGCTTCTCTATGTTTTTTTGGTAATTCTGTCTTGATGTCATGACAGTTGGAAGCTTCACAGGACTTCAGAGTCCGAGGTATGTCTGCCAGCACATTTTTTGATTCATCATTTTGTCTTTCCAAAACCAAAACCTTGCCTTTGCCGTCAGATTCAGGATGATAACGTAGGTTTTCGGTATGATTCTGGTATTTCCAGTCTGTCAATTGTGGGTCAACGCAGTCTGTGTTTGCTTTCACACATTGTTGCAGCTCTTTCAGTGGCTCCTCGTCCAATTTCGCAAACATCTTGTCGATGTAGTCGACACAGTCTTTGGTCTGGAGGGGATCAAAAAAAAGTGTTGGTGTTTGGACTTTTACGTGGAAGATACCAGAGTCGTCTCTGTCCAGAGGCCCGAGCTGTTTGCTAAGACCGTCTTTTTCATCCAGGAGTGGAGTAACCTTTGTCACAATAGAGTCGAGGTCTCCTTCCTCTGATGACTGTGTCCTGCTTTTTGAAGGGCTCTTGGTCGATAACTCTCCCTCCTCTTCAGTTTTTTCTTCAATACCAGTGAGAGTGCCACGATCTCCGCCTCTACTGCTCCCTGGCCTGGAGGTTATAAGCCCATCACTGCTTCTCCTGTTCATCCCTTCACTTTCCCAATCACTGTCTGAAAAATAGGCAGAGTCTCGGTGGGGCGTCTCACTTCCAAGTGCCCGCCACCCTACATTCCCGGCCCCTCCCCCTGTCCATGAGTCACTGGGGGTGAGGCCGTCATTTGAGCTAGAGGTCATCGGCGACAGGACAGAGTCCGTTGGGGTGGTAAGTGAAACGTCAGTCGACGGCTCCCAGTCAGGAGTGGGAGGACAGGACTCAGGAGTCGATGTCTTCATGGTAACATCTTGAACGATGCTGCTGTGCTGCCCATTTTCGTCATCGTGGGAATTACCACTCAAGGTTTTGTTGATAAATTGACACTCCTCATTTTGAGAGTCAGATCCTCTTGGGCTGATGACCTGGCAATTCCCTGGAAAAAATCCTTTGTCTGAATTAATCTCCTGTTGCTTCATAGCTTCATCATTTTTAAGGGATTCTTCTCTGAGCTCTCCTCTGGCTGGTAGTGCCGGGCCATCTGAACACTCGTCTTTCTGGCATGACAATATTTGGTTGTGCAGCAGACCGTTTTTAGGCGCTACATCAGAAAATATGACTTCACTTGATTGAGAGTCTTCCTCTTCGTCCTGCCCATCTCCTGTGATGGCTTTTTTGCCCGAACCAATATGAAGGATTGGGATCTCAGGTCTCGTGGAAACTTTGATTTCACTGCGTTTAGCTCTCTTGGTCACTTGAGCATATATAGCCTCAGTTTGTGTCTCTTCTTTGCCCTTGCTGCAGGCACGTATGGAGCTCTCCGACTGAAAGCTGATGGTCTGGGTTGACTGCGGGTCAATGCATATGGACTCATATTCAGGGGAGAGTGGAGTGGGCGAGTGCGCAGAGTCGCCTTCCTTTTTGTTTGCGGCAGCGTTTTGCCGAGAAATTATTTCCGTCAGAAAGGTTTCGGCAGATTGGATTTCTTTTAAAAACTCCTCCCTGGTCATTCCTGGTCTTTTAGAATCCTCAGAGGGCTGTGATTCTTTTCCATCCTTTTCATGCGTGATCTCAGAGAGGAGAGAACGGGACCTGCGGATGCCTTTGGAATAGGCTTCTTCAGCTTCGGTGTACGAGGGAAGGGCCGAGGAATACGCATAGGGCTGCAGTCTAGATCCAGCTGGGAATAGATATTTCACTGGATCATTGCCAGAACTGATCTCTGTTTCCGTGCCCATCCCACCTGTATCAATTTCTGTTAGAAATAAATCCCCTTGGAAAGACTCCTTTGTGACCGTTTCCTCAACTTTGTCATGTGGTCCTCCGCAGGACTTTTCTCGTCCCCAGGATTTCCCCTTTGAGCCATATTCTGTAATCAATGACTGGGAGCGACGCATCCCTCTGTTAGGATGGAGGACGTTTGCCCATCCCTCTCCATCCCCTTTATCCTCGTTGTGTTGGCTCCACGAGCTCTCTGGCTTTGACTCGTTGGATTCATTCACAGTTGATATCTCTGTCAAAAACAGGTGCATAGGGGATTTTCTGGCAGCGGCCACACGCTCTGCATGAAGTTCGGCGTCTTCCCTCCAGATGGCAGGCAGGATAGTGTCGAGACGGGACTGGGTCCGTTTCATTCCTCGAGAAAAGAACTCACTTGGAGAGGGATCGGCGTCCTCCGACAAGCTGGAGTGAGCCACAATAGTCGCACTGCTAGGTTTTTCTGGTGACATGAAGGGAGAGTCGTCCTCATCCGAGTATGTCGGACTGGATGAGGACTGCCTATCGATCTCAGGTTGCGGACGAGGTAAGTTGCGATAGATAGGCCGAAGAGGATTTACTCTACGTTTGGGGGATTCAAAGTCTTTTGTACGTGAGTGAGAATTCTCGTTGTGCATCGTTGTTTGTCTATTAGAAGTCTCACTGTTAGACAAATCACAGGTTAGTGGGTCTCTGCTGGATCGTTGCATTTGTGACTGACTGTACCTTGAATAGTAGCTCGGACAATTCCGTTGCGATTTGGCATGAGGGGGTAAAGGTGGTGGGCACATCTGAGGAGCAGGGTAAATGGGATGGCTTGACGGAGGCAAGGACGGCGAAAGTGAAGGGGACGGTGGTAAAGTCTGCCTGGATCGATGGAGCCCGAGGTGATCCAATGCTGAAGGTGGAAGACTGCTCATATGAAGGGGATCTGTTTCTATTTTGCCACCAATGGTGTAGTGAGGAAGTCCTCTATAGCCAAGCGGTGGGGCGGGGAGGGGTCGTGAATGGAGTTGATTTGATGACATCGACATTGAGCGAGGTTTGGGAGGAAGAACCGGTGCTGGATGGTGCGCAAAAGACTTCTTACTTGTATCCATCTTATTCCTTTCCTCTTCCTCATCTTCATCCCCTAGATTTATGACCGAGAAGTCCGTTACTCTGCTCGAAGTGTCTCTGAACTCTGCTACTCCTGTGTTGGGTACATGGAGTTTGACTTCACTGGATCTCACTGTCTGCGTACTTTTATCGCCGGGACGCCGATCAGTGGAAGAGTAAGGAACCCGATCCCTTCCTAACAAACCACTGCGGATCTCCACCAGCTCCATGTCTCCTGAACAGTCCGCATGAAAAGACGACTGTGGCTTATTTTTCAAAGTTGGGGATTTATCCTGGGGTGTGTGCTCCTCTAATCTGATGTAGTATTCGCTTGCGAGGGAGGGGCTTCTTGCACTTATAACTGGGACCACGGTTGGAGTATCCAAAGACTGCCTGTGGTTGTTGTTCACAGTGGGGATGGGTTGCGGAGGGGGCAGAGGTTTGTAGCCCCTTCTAGCGTGGGCTTTCTCCCAGAAATACTCAAAGTTTAAGCCTTTGCTAGTTTCGGTAACTGTTAGGATATCGTCCAGTTCTGACGAAGTGGATGAGATTCGGTTACCCACAGGGTCCAGAAGAGGGTAAGAGGAATCTCTGTCCTGTCTTGAATACTCTCTCTCCCGCTGCCGCTCATTTAACGTCTGGAAAGCAGGCGGACGGAGCAAATCCCAGCGCCTTTCAAAGGATTCCTCACTTTCTCCTCTTCTTCCTCTGCTTTCCTCATACTCATCTTCCTCATCCTCCTCTCCAGTGCTCCCCCTGGCCATCCCCCGCTCTGCTGCGAGAAGGGAGGAGAGAAGCAGGAATATCTCTGCGACACAAGGACGCTGAGAAGGAGGTAGCCAGCAGGACTGCATTATCTCATACCTGTCGTGGAAACAAAAGTTGGTAAAGTTTGGTGGAAAAATTTTATTTTACGTAGAATGTAAGTGTTTTCACTAACCAGTAATCTGCATGGGAAAGTTTGAGTCTGGGCTGGGCGAGAGTGATTTGTCTCTCACGGATGACGAAGGTCAACACCTCTTCATCACTTAGGTGTCGGTGAGGTTGAGAGCCAAACTCAAACAGCTCCCATATCACAACTCCCAACGACCTGCGGTAAAGAAATGGACAGATTTTTATTTACGATGTTCATCAGTGCTAGGGCGGGGGAGACACTAACAGCCATCCAAACATAATACATCCTAAATCCATTGTGAAGATCGTACAAAACAGTGGTTCCCAACGGGTAGACTGGTACGTTGCATGGCACGTGGATCACATTTGAACTCACTGGTAAAACTTGCTTAACAACTCACCAAACATTGCTAGTTTTAGTTTGGTCGGTGACAATAAGGGACCCTCTGTATTCCTCCAGCAGCTCCGGAGCGATCCAGCGCAATGGAATCCACAGTTTGTCAGGTGTCAGGTAGTAGTCCTCCTACACACAAGGTATTAAATGAACATCTCGGAACAAATCTGACAGTTAGTATGTAACCCACCTTATAATGGTTGTGCGAGAGTCCATAGTCACCAATCCTAACAGTCAGGTCTGATGTTAGCAGGCAGTTCCTCAGTGCCAGGTCACTAAAAAAAGAAAATTAGCTATTGAACTGAACTTAGTACTTGGTTTTGGGTACAGTATCCAAACTCTGGCTGACCTGTGAATGTAGTTGTTCTCATGAAGGTGCAGAAGACCTGAAGTGATCTCAAAAGCCATCCGCTGCAGGGTCAATTGGTCGCGGGTCGGAAGGTCAGGGGTCATCCCGTCTGACTTCCGCTGGGCTCGCAGGTATCTCTTTAGGTCACCCTTTTGAAAAAATTGGATCAGGATTGTTTGAATACCCAGTTATTTAAACTTTAGCAGTGGCTGTCGACAACCTCAGCCAGGTTTATTGGTTAACATTGTGAAGTGCAAAAATGCCAAAACACTATTTAAAACCTGAAGGAGGTGTCAAACTGAAACTTAGCAGTGACAATAATATATACACGTATCTTATTACCATTGCAGGATAGCAGAAAGGGCATGGCCAGGTTCCGTATCCATCACTTTGCATATTCAAACAAACATTAATACCAGAGTTGCCACAAACTGGACCGTCAAGCTTCCAGATTTAACCAAACAATATAACACCATGCCTTTCAATGCTGAGCTCATTCTTACAAAAACACTTTGTTGAAAATCTCATCTCTACTCACTGGTAAAGCAGCATCTGTTTGAGAAACAATCCCTCCTGTGGATGGAACCAAACCTCCAAACTTGAATTCCTATACTTAAAAACTAGCAACTCTAGTCCATTATGAACGATGACTGTATAGTACGGTGACCTTTGTTGATGACGTGGACTGGCCATAACGGTACAATAACAATTAGAAAACATGTCAACAGTGTTCTGACGTCATTTATTATGACATAAGACTGCTCACAATTTCTATTTTGATACACGTGCAACGGCACCATTGGATCCCAACCATTGTTATAATGTCTACCATCATAAAACGTTTTTAAATCAAGCACATTTTCAAAGGGGTATTGTGTTGAGAAGCCAGCTCATGATCCACGTGATGGGGCTACATCGGCTAATCTGCTCTATGTATTGGTGTCTAAATGCAGAAGTGCTCTCGGCTACAGTAATGACAGCCGGTTAAGTGCAAAGGTCATAGTTCTTTCAGAATTCAGAAGGTTATTAGAGTTTCTAGATAAAAGGAAATGATAACACAGACAGGAACAGGATCTTCAATTGAAGGTTCAAAGGAAGATTCCAACTTACCAACTGGCAGAACTCCATAACCAGAAGGAAAGGGATACTTTCGCTGCACTGGCCCAAACATTGAAGGATGTTGGGATGCTTCAGGCTCCTGCCAAGAAAATACATTTTAGTCCAGACGTGGGTGGACTTCTTAACAGAAGATTCTGTGGCAATTTTTTTAAAAGTAGTTTTTTGGAAGCAGTCTCTTCTGTGCCCTTATCGTTACTTCATTAAATTCTTGAATGAAGAAAGTGACGTCTCACCTGTATGGCTCGGACTCAGCCAGGAACTTCCTCTGCTCCAGAGGGCTGGCGCTGACCCGAAGCTCCTTCACCACCACCTGAGACGAGTTGCAGTCGCACAGCACTTCGGCCAGAATCACCTGCAAGAGATTGATTGAGAACAACGTGGAGAGGCGCCAAGAGGAAATGTACCAGCAGTAATGTTGTGGTGAGTTACGAGTCTGGTCCGCCGCCAGTTATAAATAAAAACGCATTAATCCAAGCGTGTTTATGAAGGCCTGTGTGTTTAAGCGGAAACACCGAATCTGTGAGCTGTGAATCATGTTCTTACCTTTCCGAACCAGCCATTTCCTATTTCCTGCAGGTAGTTTAAAGTGTGTCTTTTGAAACACTGCAACTTGGAGTCTGCCGAGGAAAATGAAGTGGCGTTAACAGCGTGATACAGCGCAGTCGCTATATATAACTCTATTTTAATGGATTCTAACCAACGGTTCAGGTCGCTCATTTCCGCAGAGGCCAAAGAATTTGGTGCCAGGGAAGAGGTGATTTTATGTTGGAGCCTTACATTGTTGTGCTATCATTAAAGACATCTAATGCCAACTTTGTGTTGGGACCCAACAACTCTTTAACATCGATTTCTAACCCGGAAATGTTTATGTCTACGAATAAAAACAAGGTTATTACCTGCTCCTTCCTGTAGGGCAGAACAGTTGGTCCGGTCTCTGACAGGTAAGGTGTACACCTCAGGGAGGGAGGGACATGATGAAATGCTGTCCTCCTGGATGGGACTGGACCCTCCAGAACACTCTTCCCCATCGGCATTGTCAAACTCCTGGTCGATCCCATCAGAAGCAAAAAATATCCATGACTTGAACAAAACCAAAGCGACATGGCTGAACAGAGGAAAAGCACTCTGGGAGGTGCAACTATGACGGACAGTGTTCAGAAAGTCTAGAGTGCAAAGGTCGTGCTCACCATTGGGCATCGTCAAATATTGTCTCATTTCGTAGAGCTAAAACACTTTCTTGAATCGACTTTAAATGTCAAAGTATAAACGATACGAGACCAGGATAAAAAAAACAAAAAACGTCAGGGTTTGTTATTTTTAAACAGTGACATTAGTGAGTCATGCTTCCGTCGCCTCTCGCTCTCTTCAAGTGCACAGTCGGTGAAGACAGACGTAAAGAAATACAAGCGAGCAGTGAGCAGGCAAAAAGAGAGGTGAATAAATCTCTTACATGTTGAAGACTTACATTGAACCCAACTCCTCCTCTTTTGCAGCACAGACAGGTGAGGAGCAGCAACACAAAGGACACCAGCCCGGAACAAGAGATGAGGATGACCACGTACGGTGGCGGAGAGAGGGAAGCCGTCCGGGTCTGAGAAACTGCGAAGAACACAAAACAAGACAAACGATTTTAACACTCGTTCGGTTTCAAGGGTAAGGTTAGCTTTAGGTCAAGACTTAGGAACCTCAATGACTCATGGAGGTGTAAAATCTTGTTACATGGGGAAACCATCGGAGCGTTTTTCTTCGTGGCAACTTTGGGACTCAGTGCTGCACCCCAGTCGCCATTTTTGCTTCAGGGCATGTTTAGAGGATGAAGCAGGGAGGATGAACTACGTCTCATACGCTGTAACTCATCCCTTTAAACAAGAATCCAAGTATGCAAGTAGGAGAGTTCACCATTCCGGTTAGGAAGAAAAGCATGGGAAGAAGGAAACGTCGGAGATAGCATTCCACTTAAGAAAACACGGTTAAGAAGCAGGGGGAGTTGTCAAGAAGGTAAAGAAGGAGCGCTCAGTGGGAAGGGGGTTGGCAACTGGAAAAGAACGACTCAAATCAGAAAAGGTTCAGTACTCAGGTGAGAGAGGGAGGGATCAGCACATTTGAGATTTGTACCTCAAGTTGGTCGATTGTGGGAAGTGAAGCATCTGTAGGAAAGAAAAGTGTCAGGGCAGGTTTGGTTAAATACCCTTCGGTCGTTCTTGTTGTCGTTCTCGACTCAATCCAAACGCGTAGCATCACAGTAAGACAGAGGATATGAACCCACGATAAGAAGAGTTTTAGTGGCATCACAGTTAAGGAAAGCAGATTTCTGTTTGGAGTTTGACATACATTTTAACAGATATTAAACAGGCTTTGAAATCCAACCTTATCAATAATAAATTGCAACTGCGAGAACGTGTTTGGACTTTTAAAATGTGATATAAAACAATAAGAGATGAGAAATTCAAAATGTAAACAAGCGTTAAAGATTGCGTGAGAAAATAAATCGCACAGAAACATGATATTTGATTAAAAATAAAATAAACTTAATAAAGAAAACCGCACACACTTATCCTCCTTTGTCCCTCGTAAAAATAAATGCTCACTCACAAGCTCATGACGATACTGTCAACAATGCATGCATAAATTTCAGAGTGATTTTAATCATTCATGAATCCTAAAAATACATTCTACTATAAAAACCAGTGACAAGGCACTCAAGAAGCAGCACTTTAAGGTTCACGAAGTTACATTCAATAGAATCTCACTTTATGATGGGAGTCAAATATTGATAATAAACCAGGATCGACCCCCTCAGTGGGGTGTCAGCAGACAAACGAGGGTGTCGTACAGTACAAGTGAGCTGCTATTCTTTCATGTCTCCCAAGACAGATGTCCAGACAGACACTGAATATAAATAGGAATCTATTACGGGCCTTGTGTTCCGTCAGCCCAGCAGCTCTAATCACAACAATAAACCACAACACACAAGCCACGGAATGGGGGAGACAGAATTTTTCAGGGGGGTGGGGGCAACAGCAGTGGCATGAATCTGACCCACAATCTGCTGCTCAGAAAACAAAATCAGTTTTTAATCCAAAGAAGAAAAGGCCTGAGACACAAACACCCCCCCAATATTTTTCGCATGCAAATCTAAAAAAAAAGGGGGGACCCTCCCCGTCGTCACCCCATCAAGTCAGTCCCTGCGATGATATTTCGCAGTGAAACAGAGAAACAAAACAGGCCTCATGACTACATCATCCTCGCTCAGCATCCCTGTCAGGGTATCATCCCTCCATCCTCCTCCTCTCACCTTCTCTCTGCGGGGCTCCGAGCGCTCTCTCCGGGCTCAAGTACGTCATGATCCCCGCCAGCACCACCATCACCCAGCAGTGTGGCCGCAGCATCGCGACACCAGCATCCGAGCTCCGGAGCCGACGATCGGTGTGCGCCTCTGTCCCGTCCCCCCCGCCACCTCCGGGGTCCTCGCCGTCTCTCTCCCCCCCTCCTCCCTCCTCCGCGGTTCTCCTTGTGATAAAGAGCCTCTTCCTCCCCCCTTTGCTCCCCCCTTTCTAATCCGCAATTGAACACGGTGTGTCGGCGGCTCTATTGTGCATCCTCGGCTCGCGCCTCCATCGCTTCTTCTTCTTCTTCTTCGTGTTTCTGCTCCGTCTGTGTTGTTCTCCTCCGCCAGCCTACGTCACTCTCTCACGGCGCGCATTGTCATGGTCCGAGTCCACCATCTTCACGGACCAAAATAATGGAGCCCGGATGATATTCCCACTGGGGGGGAGGGGGGGGGGTTGATGGTGCGAGACCTGGATCAGTTTAAAGATCACTGGAGGATTAATTCAATGTTCAACCTCTTATCTGTTATCGACTCAATTTTGGGATCAAAAGTCAATAATCTATTTTTTTTAATTATATATATAGCGCCTTTCTAGACCAGGGTCACAAAGCGCTTTGACAGTCATGCATTCCCCCATTCACATATACTGATGGGAGTAGGCTGCAACCTACCATCTTAGCTATGACGCCCCTATGCAGAGGTTAAAAAAAACAAACAAGTATTTTATACGTGGGTCTGACATTAAGTACAACAAAGACATTTTAAAAAACAAATGTCATTTAAACAAAAAAAAACACAAATATCTGTCTATTAGCATAAGTAGCTACACCGAGCTAATGTTGATTAGCATGTATTTGTTGTACATTTACAGACTCGGTCGGATTGATATCTTTAAATTATTACAGAGAACACGATGAGTCACTCACTCTGCTGCCAACGTGCTTCTACTATCAAATATTGCAAATACTCCTGCAGTTCACTGAAGCATTCAACATTATATAACAGTATTAGATCATATCGAAACACTTTAAAAACACAACTTATAAAACTTACTAAACATATCGTCGATATTTCTATGTGGAACGGTAGGAATTATACAACACTTTTTATTAAACACTAAAATAGTGATATTTTGATTGAAATAATTTCATAAAATTGATGTTAAAATAAAGTTATTTCCGCTTAACTTGTACCTTGAATACATTTAAAAGGTTCTTGAAGCGAGTGAAAATATCTTAAAGTATTCTTTCAAAAGAAGAAATGGAAAATATCAGTGAAACAGCCATTTTGTGGATTTAATAATATTAGTATCAGGAAACAAAAACATGGTTTTATCTTCATATAATATTTGTCTTGACACAATTTAGTGAAGAGTAATACTACATAATACGACAGTGATAACTTATCAATGTCTAAAACAACATGATAAATAACTGTTAGAAAATTATGTCAACTTATGTGATGCAATGAGATCATTCAGCGATTCATTTCAAAATAAAACGTGCTAAAATCCACATGGTTGTTGGTTGACGAGGTTGAGCTCCTGCGAGGCCAACCATCTGTCATCCTGACGTGTTCATGAGCAACGCGCTGCTGGAGGCCGATGACGACGACGACGACGACGACCTTGACCTGGACGATGAGCTCTGAGTCAACAGTTATTCTTCGAGTCTTCCTCGTCACGACTTCAGGATCTCGTCCCTCCAGCTGTCCCGGTCCCGTCGCTGTCTCTTCCGGGCCAGTTCCGGGAAGTAGGCGCTGTTGTACGGTCGCTCTCGCTCGTTCACGTCCGTCCGCGGGTCCTTCTCTTTTTTGTTCTTCTGAGCGATGAGTGCTTCGGCTTTCCTGCGTTCTTCTAGCTCCCTCCGCAGACGCTCTGCTCGCAACTTCTCGATAGAACTGTAAAGAAAGTCACCTTTAGCTGTTAGATGAACAAATATCAATACGATACAGTATCGATATTCAACAGCAATGTATCGTTAAAAAATAATCTTATTATCATTTTAATTTAGGGGCTTTTAAACCTTTTTTATGGTTCAATAAAGTGTTTAAAATAAAATTCTGCAAGTTAGCAGAAGTCACTACATCTTCTGCAGCTAAAGGAACAATAAAATCTCGCAAAATTCCGATGATGACTGAGGACAAGAGGATACAGTCCAGTCAAGCAGCTTTTAAAGCTGATGTTTTGGACATATTTTGGTTTTTAAAAACAAATGAAAAGCAGTTACGACTTCGTCAAGAGTCATTTGGTCTGTAAATTCTGCAACACCAGAATCAAGTACTCGACAATACTACAAATATATACTTGTTACTACAGTATTACAATATATTATACGCATTGTATCGCCAGATTCACCCTAGAAGTGAGCAAAGAATATTCAGTCAATACCATACCTCTCTCCGCTGCTCTTATTCCTTCTGTCCTTCTTATCCTTTCTCTTGCTCCTGTAGTCCTTCTTGTAATGAACCCCCAGACCTTTCTGGATGTCTTTGATCGGGTCCAGACTGTTCTTCAGGCGACAATCCCTCTTCTCTCGCTCCTCCTCCGTGATGCCCTTCTTCTTATCGCTTTCTTTCATCTCCTCCTTTTCGGTGCTACCCTTCATGTACCAGGGGGTGACCTCGGTACCCGGTTGCGGACCGAGCGACACCAGCAGACCGATGGCTCGCTCCTGCTTCTCCTGTAGGACCATGAAAAGTCTGAGACGGGATTCTGAGGAAGATTTAAGAATGTCGGTACCTTTTCGTCTTTCTTCTCTTTCAGGTACTCCTCGTTCCCCTTGTCCGTGGACTCTTCCAAAGGGAAAAGATTGAGATGTTCCAGCTCTGCCTTTTGTTCACTCGGTCCTGCATCTTCGACAACTTCTCCCGCCAACTGGAGGGACGCTCGGGCCTTTTTCCGCAGATACTCAGTGCGAGCCTGTAGAAAAGAAGAAGCGAGTATCACGTCAAATATCATATATCGATCTGTTGGTGATAAACGATGGTTATTGAAGAAAGTGTCGTCACCTCCTGCTCGGCTCGGTCCACACGCCTCTTGGCTTCACGCTCCTCCTCGGCTGCCTGCGCTTCATCTTTACGCACACGCTCAACGTTGTCTTTGTTGCGCACGTGCCAGCTCTTCTTCGGCAGAATGTTCATGGTTGTTGTTGTTGTTGTTGTGGCTTAGCTTAGCAGCTAGCTAACTTAGCATTGGGCTGTAAACAGAAGACAAAACAAGGTATAAATACTGTGTTCAATCAATTTAAAAATCCTAAACATAAGTCTAAACCTTGAAGAAATCTACTACTCAGTCCACAACAGATACCTTTCTAAAGATCTTAAGGACTCGTGCTACTATTAAACTCCCTTTTATCTAAGTAATTCATTTTGTTTTAACCTGTTGTCTTTTATTTCATGTATGTTTTAGCCTACAGGGTTCCTACAGCAAAAGGCAAGTTCAATTCAAGACTTAAAAAAAAAAGAATGTTCATAGCATTTGAAATCAAACACGAGACAAAATCAACTATCATCCAAAATATATTTTTATAATTTCAGTCAACTGAAAAATCTTCCTTTGATCATGCTTATTAAACACAAAGTTAATTCTCATTAAAAAAATAATGTTACCAGATATTTTCAGATTTGAAGTGTACATCATATCTTTACTTATTTTGTGTCCTAACTTTTAAGACTTCTAAGAAATGGGAACCAATACATTTTAATGCAGTTTAAGGCCTTATTTTTACATTTGTTCATTGAATGGTTTTTAAGACTTTTCATGGAACCCTAACAAAGCTTTACATCAATCTTAAAACCTGTTTATTCGAACAATTATTAATCCAAGAATGTTTTATGTATCTAAACACTAGTTTCATATTATCGTTGTGTTGTTTGAAATTCTGCGGGTGGGAATGAAAGTGCATGTTATTCATTTTCTCATCTTTATTTTATTCTTTAGTTTATTATTATTGTTTTCTGTTGCATTATCAATTAATTTTAGTTTTTCGTTTGTGTGATACTATGAACAAGCATTTACGTGTGTAATACATGCTGTTTGTGAAGTCCTTTAGTCTAAAACTAATAAAGGTATTTAAAATAAAAATTAATCCTATTAATGACGGACAGAAGGAAAAACACTGGAAACTAACACAAATGTAAAATAGGTAAACAATCTTTGAGCAAAGCTAATGTTTGCTAGCTCGAGTCAACGAAGAGAAATCGTTTATATCCCTCAATATTTAACGCTTTTATCACAACACAAACCATTGTTAACACAACAAATCTCTTTTAACACAGTCCAGGACCTTTTATTTCAAAACAGGCGAAGAAATGAGGTCTTACCAGAAGACGATCGGCTAGTTAGCTAGTAGCTACACACAGTCCCCAACCGGAAGTGGACACAGCTTGTCATAACATGATATTGACAGTAGATGGCGGTATAATCACTGGTTCATGTTTCCCTTTCATTTAAAGTGCACTTTATTTCTGGAACAAATCCATTTAGTCTATACTTATATTCTTAATTTATTAAAAATTCTGGCATATTTAATACAACAGTAGATGTACTTAATAAAATGTTATTGTTATTTATTTTAAACTTAACAATACTTTAAATCTATAAAATATTTTACTGAACAAAATGCTTGCAAGAAAACCATTAATGCTTACACATCATTTAACTTGTGGTTCTTTTTCTCTAAAGACTCATATTTTACCCACTAGTGTTAGCTTGATTTATTGAATGATATAATCCATTCTGTAGTTGTTCTTTTCTTCCCTTCATCATCATTATTTTTTCTTCTTGTTTTATTTTATTTCCTTTCAATTTTAACAATTAATGTTTCCACATAGTTTTGCCTTCATGATATTTTCTAAGTTAATATCGATGAGTAAACCTGCTGTTTACAATATTGTTTATTCCCCCCCAAAAAAACTTGATTTCATTATCACCAATAATCCCAATGATCCCATTATTAAACAATTTCACAAAGCAGATCTCCAGAAGAATTAATAAAGTTTATCCATCTATATTACGTCAACACCGATCATACAAACACTATTATCTGCCTAGCGAAGGATTTAAATAACATTATTAACTCTTGTGTTGATTGTTTTTTTATTATACAGGCAGATAATCAAAGAGGCTCTTCGTTTTTCTCAATTTGTTCACATTGAATTCCCCTATCTCAACCTCTCCTTTCACTGTTTTTCCTCTCTCTATTCATTCATGTTTTCTTCTCCTCTCCTCCTATACTTTTCTCATCTCCTTTCATTACTCTCCATGCCATACATTCTTACTCTTTTTGTGTGTTGCAAGAACTGAAAAACAGTTTGGCTGCCAATATAAGACATGAAATACACAAGCAGCTTTACAGGAAGTATATACATGATGAACATGTTGTATTGCAATATGTTCTCAAACGACTGCCTACCTGTGTTTTGTCAGTATATTTCCCCATATTACACCAAAATATTTTTGTAATGTATACTGATAGGGATTGAACAGATTGTGACACAAAAAAACAGTACTGTTAATTAAATGAAAATGGTTTATTTGACAAATAAAACCAGTAAACATTCAGAAACAACTGCAAAAACATTATTTTTATATCTGAAAATATACATCACTCATTACACAGTGCAAGCTATATACAGACCTCTGTACTGTGTGGGATCACAGACATCAATGTTACTGTTGGTTCTGCACATGGTCTATAGTTTTAGAGCCCTAGTCATGGTCCTTGTCTCTCTGCACAAGTCTGAACACATATGAATGACCTGGTTTACAATACATGAAACCTTTTACCAGTCTTTATTATTTACAAAGATCGTTAACAACTCAAAACAACTGCATCTTCGTTTAATCACAAACATACAAAAGACACTTATGTTTGAAACAATGCATATTTACCATATTCAGAATTAGAAAACTTCTATTGCCACTGCTGTAAACACAACACAGACATGTGTTATGGACGCATTTCAGAATATGTAAATGAAACAAAAAGAGATTAATAAAAAATAAATAAGGAGATATTGCCATAAGAGGGCATATAAATATTTTTTTTTTTTTTTTTAAATAAAGTAAGATAATTAAAGAATCGTGAATAAAATATTATGAATAAAATATTAAATTATATCTGCACACAGGTAAAAAGATAACAACAAATTAAATTAAATAAAACCTTATTACTACTGGATTCAGGCAATATTACGGTTTTAACGAACTTGTTATATTAGCATGTGGGTAGCTAGCCTAGCTTACCTACAACAATACGTGTCTATAGTTTTTTCTACAAACCTTGTTTGATCCGAAAGTATAAAAATATGTCGAAAAACTCTCTGATTAAAATGTCTGCGTCCAGCAGCTGATAACAGTTAAAAAAAAACGCACAAAGCCAACTATCAACATTGTTGCAGTCGCCATTGTTTCCGGTCGTGTTGTTGTTGTTAAACGTCATATCCCGTGGACGGCGGTGGACGACCTGAGATGACGTGTTCGTGCGTGTGCGCCGTATCCGAGTCGCCAGATGACCCTTGTTCCATTGTTTTGAGGAGCGAGCTTCGAGGACCGAGCCCAGCATGAGGAAGAAAGTTAAGGAAATGTTTGGCACCACCGGACCCTCGTCTCACCAGCCGCGCTCCGAGGAGGACCAGGACGAGAAGAGGAAACGGATCGAGCGACCCCAGACCAGCACCGACCAGAAGGAAGTGGAGACCAAGAGGGAATCGTCGAGTCTTCCTGCCGAAGGTGTCCTAAGGGAGCACCGGACCTTCAGACACCGACCGGACTCTGACGACCAGGAGGACTCTGAGGACCACGAACCTCCATCTGACCACGAGGGAGAGAAGGAGGATCCTGGTGGAAGGAGAAAGAGGTCCTGGTTCGAAGGATCCCGGACGAGTCCGAGGTGGTCCTGCGAACCTCGCTCGGACTCGGAGGAGGACTGCGAGGAGGAGGATGAGGAGCAGACGCTACGGATGCAGTTTGAAGACCAGGATGATGAACTCAACACAGAAGTAGGAGAAGTCGTTGAAGTAGAAGATGTGAGTCTTCTGGTGGCGCCGCAGACGTTCCCGTCCCAGAACGGGTCCATCATCTGGTCCTCTAAACCGTACAAGAGGATACAGCAGGAGCAGCAGCAGCAGAAAATGCAGCCATGGCCGCCGGGACCCACGGCGTACGCGGTCTCCAACGCCAAAGACATCGTCTCGACATTTCGCCTCTTCCTCACGCCGGAGATCGACAGGATCGTCCTGGAGGAGACGAACCGCGAGGGTCTCCGGAAGCACGGGCGAGACAACTGGAAGCAGGACATGGACGAGGTGGACCTCCACGGCTACATGGGCCTGCTCCTCCTGGCCGGCGTGTACAGGTCCAGGGGCGAGGCCACCGCCAGCCTGTGGGACGCCACCAGCGGGCGCGCCATCTTCCACGCCGCCATGTCGCTGGACGACTTCGACGTCTACTCCAAGCTGGTGCGCTTCGACGACCGCGAGACCCGGGCGGAGAGGTGCGCCCGCGACAAAATGGCCGCCGTGAGGAGGGTCTGGGACTTGTGGACGGAGCGGCTGCCGACCCTCTACAACCCGGGGCGTCAGGTCACGGTGGAGGAGCAGCTGGTTCCTTTCAAAGGTAGGGGGTGAAAATAGTTTTTAATCAAGAGTTGTTTAAAAAAGTTTTCTCTTCCTCTTGTAGGTCGTTGTCCGTTCCGTCAGTACATGCCCAACAAGCCGGCGAAGTGCGGGATCAAGTCGTGGGTGGCTTGTGACGCCAGGTCCAGCTACGCTTGGAAGATGCAGATGTACACGGGGAAGAAGCCGACATCCGCCGCCGTCGGAGGAGGACCAGGAGACCCGGAGATGAAGGAGACGACCAGTGCGGTGCTGGACGTGACGCAGGGCCTGACGGGTCGCAACATCACCTGCAACAACTTCTTCGCTTCCCACGAACTGGCGCAGCGGCTCCTGCACGAGCGGAACAACACGCTGATCGGCGCCGTCGGAGACGACGACCCCGAGCTCCCGAACGACCTCCTGGCGATCCGCGGGAGACCGGTCTTCTCCTCCAAGTTCGCCTTCACGCAGGACACCGCTTTGGTCTCCTACCTGGTCAGGAGGAACCAGAACATGCTGCTGCTCAGCACGCTCCACGCGGACGCCGGCGTCGTCAGCTGCCGCCCGGACAGGAAGCCCGTCGTCCTCCTGGACTACAGCTCCAACAGAGGCGGCGCCGACAACCTGGACGAGGCGGTCGGCGCCTACAGCTGCCGGAGGACGACGGCGCGCTGGCCCCTCGCCGTCTTCCACAACGTCCTGGACGTGTCCTCCAACAACGCCTTCGTGATCTGGAAGGAGCTCAACCCGGACTGGCTTCCCCGCAAGCACAACAGGAGGAGGGTGTTCCTGGAGCAGCTGGGGAAGGCGCTCGTCGCCCCGCTCATCGAGCGGCGGGCTCGCCTGCTCAGCACCAAGACGGCGGCGGCGGTCGTGGAGACTTTTCAAAGGCTGGCGGCGGCGAGGGACGGGGACGGCGTCACCGCCGCCGATCTCTCGACTTTGTCTCCTGCGTTTCCTACCCGTCCCCCGCAGGATCTGAGCTCGCCGCTTTCACAGACGGCTGGGTCCCAGTTCCCGGCTCTCGCCCAGGAGCAGACCCGCGCCTCGGACTTCACGGCCCCCGTGGTCCCCCTCCCGGCGAGCAAGAGGAAGAGGTGCCAGGTGTGTCCCTCCAAAAAGGACTGTAAGACGTACAACGTCTGCCGGGGCTGCGAGAAATACATATGCAGAGGCTGCGCTCTCCTGTACTGCCCCGACTGTGTCAACGGAAGACCTTTATCGACGGCTTAATCTGGGTCGTTTTGACCCAGTGTGAGCTTCTAATCAGCCCCTATTTGCCAACCACAGCTATTCATCCTTGGCTCGGTCGGGGAGGGTCTATTTGACCCTGTGTGAGGACAGAGGACGAATCTTTCGGTCCGGACCGAGGACAAAGACATCAGTTGTGTTTTATGTTTTGTCAGTAGATGTCCAAGCTTTTTAGAATTGATTGTGTGTAAATTGTGGGTAACAAGAGACGTGACATGTTGTTTATGGTTGCGAGAATACAAGAACGTCTATCCCCCACTCGCATGTCTATGAATCATTATTTAAAAATGGATAAATGTATCAGATTTTGGTGAAGAGGATACAAGTGAGTTGACGTGAAACTACAGAGTTGGTGACAGAATATGACAGTTTTGAGCAGAACTTCCCCAACATTGCAACTACAGGGACAAGCATTAAGTTCAACTAATGTGTTGATTTAAGTGCGTCTTAAATAGACGTTGGACTCTATTGTATCATCAGTATGTGTTTGTACAAAACTATCTTTTTATTTAAATATTTACTTTAGAAAGTGATCTTAAGCCCCGCCCACTGAAAACACTCGGACTCTGGAGATTAAATCTTGTTCACCATAACCACACCCACTCTGCGGTGATTGGTCAAGCATCAAGGTCTGTCACCGCGTGTCATCAAACCCGAAAGGGGACTTGTATTAAGATGAGTGAAGCCATTAACGAGTCATAGTTGACTCCGCTCTCGTAACCTCTCGTTCGCTGAGACTTCAGGCAGGTAGAACTTTATAGTTTAAAGTAGTAACTTCAAAACATGGTCATGATGAGGGACTTACTGCATCTTGGAGAGGAAGACTTCAACATTTTATTAATAATAATTATAATTATAATACATGTGAGTGAGTCAGGAGAGTTGGGTTTTCACATTAGTTGCCCTTGAAAGAGACACAAACAAAATCTTTGCACAGTTCCATGCCTCAGGTTCATCATGTCAAGGCTACACAAGCATCAAGGAAGATCATTCATTCATTCATTCATTCATTGACAACCACTCTATCCCGGGCTCGTGGGGAGACTATCCAAGAGGAAGATCAACTAATTAAAAATGTTACAAATTCGGCAGCGACCACATGCCGAGAGGTTGTAATTTCATCAACACGAAGCGCCACAACTATGGGAGAAAAGGGCATTTAAATAAAGTGAGGAGAAAAGTACAGAAAAGATAAGAACCTGCTTGATCTTCTTATCTGCTTATCACACAAGTGAAGCACCAGAAAAGTCTTGCCAGGTGATGAAGAGGTGTTTACAATATCCAAAGTGGATCCAAAATGGTTAAAAGACAGAATATGTTTTCACGTCACGAAAGTATCAGTGGTTGTAGTTGGTTCGGGACCAAATCTGTTCGGCAGGTCATGGATAAATGAACTGGTTATAAACTGTGTTGATATAAATAAGTTACAAACCCAGACCAGTGCATCAAGTCATGAGTTAAACAATGAACATTGCGCCAGTTAAGTTTATGTGGAGATTATAAAGTCACTGTAAATCTGGGTTTTCAATCTTGAACAGTACTCGATATCCAAGCTGGAAGATTTGATTGAAAAAGCTGACGGGTTGTTAAAAAGTCCAGCAAACTGGATGAGAGCCAGGTGTCCTTGGATGAAGCTACACAACGATTTCACTATAAACACACAGACACAAAGGTCTCTTCAGGCTCGACATCCTCAACATGGCCGTATATCTGCTGACCGGCCGAGACGCTGAGGATCATCTGGGGAAACAGGTATGTTAGGGTTCACCGTCAACCTTGACCAGGTTAAATGGTCTCCGTGTCCAGAATGTCTCGGGTAGGACCAGAGGACCAGGATGTAGCAATTCAGGAGAAAGTAGCAAGTAGATTAAACCGTTGAAAATAAGGCCAGGAGAAGGAATTTTATCTGTTTATTGTGTCTTCAGGAGAAAAACGCTGCAGCTCAAGAGTTCACCGAGTGATGTGAGATGTTTCTTGAAGCCTTCACGGCTGACCTTGGTTCACACCGGCAAAGAACGGTGTTGGTGTATGTTTTGTGAGAATGTTGTAGGCTGGATGCGTGCCAGGTGCTTGCCAATGCAGAGCCGTGTCAGTTCGACTCGACCCTGAACGAGACTAAACAAAAGTGACGGTTTCAGCGTTTATAGGATGCAGGACTTGTAGTATTGTCCAGTACTTGACTCTGGTGTTGTGATCGGTGTGATTGTCATCAATACAGTATCAAGTTTGAATTAATCAGTATTAAAAAACTCACACCTTGATAAAGATTTTTCTTTTACGGTTGGAGGTCGGCGCTCTCTGAGAGTTCTGGACTTGACGACTCGATACAAGTGTAGCTTCGTGGAACCTGAAGTAGAGTTTCTTGGTTAAGAGGTGGATGTAACTGAGATTAAATCCCTTTTCACACAAGGTAACATCAATTAAAAAAACCACCAGACCCAACTAATGAAAGTGAACTGTGAGATGACCTCACGTGAACTCCTGAGATGGAGAAAGAGAGAGCGTTTGAGGATCCAAAGAGGCTCATGCGACCATCAGAGGTGCAGCCAAAAAAAACACCTTATCTTATGAGCCGTGTTGTCACATCGCATTCCAGGAGGAAGGAAAAGACCGGTTTCATGTCAAGGACGCCGACCTTAAGCAAACTGGGTAAAGAGGGGTCGGCAGTTATCTTTGGAACGCTTCCATAAATATTGACATGGGAGGAAATGAGTCACGTGCACCGACCACAAACCTCTACTGTCTCTATAGTAGTATATACTTCAAATGAAAACTGTACCACAAATGGTCCTGAGACGTTGATAAACCATCATGGCCCAGCAAGACACTTGGATTATACAGTAGTTTCTGATCGTCACGGATGCACATTCCAAGTGGTTGGATGCACATCCTCTGATAACTTCCACCTCACTAGTGGATGCCTCAGAACTAGTTTTCAGTGACCAAGGAATTCCAGAGACAGATGTGATGGACATCATGTTCCAAGAGTTTCTGAGAAAGAACAGAATTCATCGGACAGAATGTACTGGACGATCGGTCCGGGCTTTGATGAAGAAAGCATCTGAAGTCAGTGAACAAACTCAAGTGCCAGGGAGACGTCATACTCCCCGGTCCACCACAGCAGAGTTGTAAACTGAGATCCACATTAGATTAAACCTTAGATAGGTGGTCCTGAAACTACCAGAGCCAAATACTATTCTGTTTTATTTACAGTGTTTGACTAAAATATCGTACCACCTTTTTTCACGACTGTATGTTTTTTGTTGTTATATTCACCTTCCTACATTTTGTGCTCTATTCTTTTGTTACAAACTGACCCCGGCCCCCCACATCAGAGAAGGGGAAAGTTTGTGGACCCCTGCCTTAGAGCAAGGATGAAACAATAGAAATATCATGTTTTTGGAAGGAGTTTCCAAGATGGAGACGGTTTGATGACATAGAAACTTCAGGGCCCTACAAGGTCTTATAAGCAGATGGTGATATTGTGCTCCGGCATGTGGACCAGGACCAAGATGTTGAGACTACCGAGACTGATCCGAAGAACCTGTTGAAGCTTCTGCTGTTGCTGGAATTCCAGGGATTCTAGAGAATAACAGTTGTTTTCTTTTTCAGGAGGAAACAGGGGAGTTGTTGTAGAACCAGTACCAGGAAATACAAAAGCTGTGACCTCGGATCGGGACACAGTCGCCACAGTTAATGGTTGATTTTAATGTTAAATTAACAAGAGAATTCGAAAAAAAGAAGAAATTAAAATGACGATTTTTTTGAAGTGTGAGTTTTATGTGTTTCTTTGTAAAGTGTTTATAAGTGCTGGATGGAAGTACAAGCTTTATAGATACATAAATAATTCTTTATAACATATAAAAATAGTTGTGTCGCTCTAAGTAGGATTGTAAAATGAATAAAGACCTTCCCTGCTGCTTAAAATAAATTTTAAAAATGTCCTTTAAATGTGGCTTTTATTAAGAGTCACATGCCCTGTTGTCGTCGTTTCAGTTCTTCGAGCTGCTTGAACAAGAACTGCTTGTCCCGGCCCTCCTGTAAATCAAACCCTCGCGTTAGTTCAACATCTCAAAAAATGTAATTGATCCAGGATTTACCAGTTTCAGCTGAGTTTCCAGCATCGTCACACTTTTTCCATAAACAGAAGCCAACGCTACGAAGTAACACAGGACCACGCTGCAGGAGGGGAAAACGAAAGGGTTACGATGAGAACAAAAATGGTGATTTGAACGTGACTATGTTCTGGTTTCGCCGACCATGACAGTGCGAACAGAGGAATGGAGAAGGCTTGTGAGCCAATGAAGAACAGGAACTCTTGTGTAACTTCAGACAGGCTGTGGAAAGAGGCTGGAACCACCGCCCACATGCTGGGGAAGGAGCGGAAAGGCCCGCAGCCCATAGAAGGATGGATCCTGAGAGAGAAAACATTTATTAAATCGCTACACGCTCAGTAAGTTCTCAACTAGATCTATTTTATACATGGAGGATAATAGTATATGAGTGACATCATCATATTGAATGGTTCTCTTTAACATTTCAAATATATCTATTTTTTTCTATTAAAATGTTGTGGATTTTCATTTAAATATATATATATTTTTATAAATATATATATATATATATATATATATATTTTTTTTCTCCTTTTTCTATTTTATTTTATTTTTATTCTATTTTATTTTGTTAATAGTGTTAAATTTCTAATTTTGTAAATAATTGTATATTCTTAAGATCGTTTTTATTTTATTTTGTATTATCTCTTTTATTATTTCTTTTTCCTTGCACTTTATTTTTTTAAACTGCGCTGTTGTGAAAGTGTGTTTCCCCTCTGGGGATGAATAAAGCTTTTCTATTTTCTATTCTATTCTATATAAAATATTTATATATAAAATGTAATCATGTGTATATTGAAATATTTTTGTTTGTATTTTCTTTTACAATTTAAAGAATTAATTTAAAGAAAACAAATAATCTCTAAATGAATGAATTTCATTTTAAACATTTTTTATATTCTAAATTCAATAATAACACACATCTAAATTACATGTTTATTTATATGTAGCCTTCTAAATTATTTTTATATTGAATTTAAAATGCTAAAAACAAAATATATTGAATTAAGATAAATTAATTTTTAATTATTGTACTGAGAATCTAAAACTTTGTGTGTAAAAATTCCACAAAAATAAACCTTCCAATAACTTATTGAAATCAATCGCTAAAAGAATAACTTGTGCGTTATCTCCGGGTCAGCGTGACCTGAAGGCCTGAAAACAAATAAAGGACGCCACGAACGTTTGTTTTCCGGCCTTCAGGTCACGCTGACCCGGAGATAACACAAGGGTTAAAAAACCACAACATGTCAACATTTGAAATCCTTCAACATGGCCGACACTCACGCGGCCACACTGTAGATCACCACCACCATGGACAGACACCAGCCGAACAAGAGGACCACGAGGAAGAAGAAGGTAGAAGTCGTGGAGCGGAACGTCTTCTGCGCCGGACGACAGTTGTAGAAGAGCGTGGTCTGCAGACGAGACGAGCCGTTTCAGTCAAATTAAATAAGAATAAAAGGTGATGAATGATGAAATAAACTGACCTTCTTGCAGTAGAAGAGGATGACAAACTTGATGGTGTTGAGAAGAGGGAGCAGAGGACAGAAGAGGGCGCCGGCCCAGACCACCGTCTGACCGTAGACCAGGCCCAGAACGTTGGGCGCCACGAAAAACTCCTGACGGCCCACGAACTGAGTCAGCTTGTTGGAGCAGTTGTCCACCATGATCCTGCACATCGTCACCACTTAACGACTCGTGGATCGAAAGTGATTTTCCTTCTTGAAGTTCTCACCTGCGCGGGACTTCCACTAGGATGAGAACAGCGATGTTGACGAGGAGGTCGAAGAGGGTCAGCTTGTACATCTCCTGACCCACTCGTGTCTCCCAGCACTGGACAAGGAGAGAAACTGATGAAGATGTAATAACATGAAATGTTTCGGTGACCAATAAAAGGAAGAGGAAAAAGTAAAACAATACAATTTTAACATTTTAAACTTAATAAATGTATATATTTTTTATCAGTAGAAGTAGTGAGATAAGAAGGGACTATATTATGAATTAAATCGTTCCTTTCTGGGTTTAATATTATAGTCATGAACTAATAATTATATTACAAAGACAAATATATGGAAGTATGTCAGTGCCATCAGATTATTGAACGATTTTATTTCAAATTTTGAAACTTTGGATTTGTTTATTAAATACTTTATTTAAATCATTTAATTCTTGTTTTTTAAATAAGTTAAATCACTACTTTGTATATTGACAGATTAAAAATGTATTATTATTATTCATAATAAGATTTTTTTTTTAATCAGTATTTTCGAAATTAATGCATTAAAAAAGAAACAAGAGTTTCATATTCTTATAATAATTATTCTTCCAATAATTCAAATATAAATGTTCTAAATCAAATGTTTTTTAATTTTTAGACTTGTGAATTCAATATAAACCATCTGGTATAATAGTTCCACCAGATAATACTGACTTTAAAAAGTTAAGAATCAAAACATATTGAATTTAGGAAAATACGTTTTTTGAACTATGGGAATTAGAATATAAAATATATGTTTTTTTTAAATAAAGATTACAATTTTATTTTATTAAATTACTAAAACACAATAAAATAAATAATCCATCCTTTCAATATACTTAATATATAGTATACTATATTATTGAAATGTAATGTTTATCTTATAAAGCATATCCAAAACAAGTTTCAAAATTAAAAACGTTTATTTAAACCATATTCTGATGGTACTTCCATACACATTATAACTTTGAGTTAATTGTTTATATGACAATAAAACGAATAATTAAAATAAGTCAAAAATGGTTGTTTTTTATATATAAGTTGGTGTAAAATCAAGTGAAACATTTACCGGGTAAAGTTCATGGTTGTACCCGCAAGGTTTGCACTTCAGGCTGTCCTCCGCACATGTGATCTGGGCCCAGAGGGAGTAGAGCAGAACCCCTAAACTCACCAGGCGCAGGAACACGGCCCTGAACATAAAGATGGTTTCCACAGAACCCTCACAGAAACACCAAAAAACACCGTCATGGCTTCAGGTGACGAACCTCAACAGAGCCACGATGACGGTGGTGCTGGGCGAGTACCCCTCCACGAGGGCGATCTGGTCACAGAGCAGAGGGATCAGGAAGTTCCCGGCAGTGATGACGATGGACGGCAGGTACTCCAGTATGAGACCCGAGATCCCTTCTACACCACTTTGCTCCTGCGTTGCATCATCGTTTTTAAATATGGGTCACATGATCTTCCTGGTGATGCCGACCTGACTGAACACAGTGGCCCGGAAGATGCAGTAGAACGCCGCTATGATGAGCCCCAGAGCCAGCAGGCCCGTGAATATTCGAACGGAGTATTGGAGGATTTTTCGGGTTAAATTCAAAGAAGCTTTCTTGTTCTTCAGCCTCTCCTCCTCCAGGTCCACCTGATGGACAGAGCACAGGAGGAGAGAAGGAGAGTTTGAGTGAAAACATTAAAACAATGAAATAAAATAAATACATCAAACTCAAGTATTGCAAGTATTATATAGTGTGAGCCTTGTAAGTAGTGATTATGCGAAAAGAGAGAAGGAACGAATTCACTTAAATAATCTTACATTTGATGGAAAAAAAGGATTATATTTTTATAAAATAAGCTTAAGATGTCAGTGTATTATTTGTCACTCATTTTATTTAAAGATCCTTCATAAAACTTTTTTTATTTCACATATTTTGTTACAAGAAAAAGGAAATCAAAAAGATAAAGTCAAGCTATACCATTACATTATAAAATAAAGCTAGATAAGTTGTTTTATTGTGTAATATTTAATTTGGAAATATGATATAAAAACACTTTAAGTTCCTAAAATATTCCCCCCAAAAACAAAACATAGAAGAAAGGAGAAAAAAGAGACTTAATCCTTAATGACAAATGTAAATAATTCTTTCGTTAATGTTATAAAGGGAGAAAAAGACGTTTTGTGTAGTTCTGAATCACAACACAATGGATCCACAAATTATTTCAATATTTCTAAGCAGCAGCTGTGTTTGTTTGTGTTTGAGCACCACTGCCACCAAATATATTATATTAAATTAAATCACTATAAATGTACAAGTTATTTATTTAATTTAATTTGATTGATTTATTTGCATTTATTTAATTATATTCTGTTCTGTCAACACCACACAAAAGAATCCTGTGTCGTGTTCATAATACTTGCAATAAATATTTTCTGATTCTGATTATACTAGTAAAGTAAACAACAATATTCATAAGTGAGCTGCTTGGCAGAGGTCTGCACTCCTTTTTTAGTCTGGATGCATCAAGTTTCTCTGTAACTGTAGGTATGTTTCATAGGATTATAATGTCTAAAATAAATCTGACCTGCAGCGCGTAGCGGATGCTGTTCTGCTTCAGTTTAGTGTCTCGGTCTCCTAAGCTGCCGAATTTCCAGCCGGTGAAGACGATCATGCTGTAGTTGTCCACCGTGATGCCTCCCGTTGCTACGGCAACCCGAGCTGCTGACCCCATCCTTAAAAGAAAAATTTGCTGTGAAGACGAAGGCGCGGATGATTTCTCAAATTCTGTCGGCGTCTGACCGAGCGATGATGCAGACGAGACAGAAGGCGAAGTAGAAGACGGCGGTGAAGAGGTAGGCCAGCGGGATGTTGTAGGAGAAGCTGCTGTCGCCGACCATCGTGTTGCTGTAGAAGCCGTAGAACAGGTACCAGAACTCCAGGAAACCCTGAATAGTATATAGTATATATATAGTATAATATTGAAGAAAATACCTTCAGATATTAACAAAAAAAGGTTAACAAATACACAAGTTCACAGTTATAGTTTGGGATTCAGGATAAAACTAAATATAACTAAGTTTACATGTTGAATTAAAATGTAAATATAGAGAAAAAAAAAAACAAATACATTTATAACTGTTCCCATTAAACTAGTATTTAAACTAGCTCTAAATCTAAAACTATTGACTTGTACTATTGTTATTTTTCATTCATTATTATTGTTTATTGTTTTTGTATTTGTTTTTGAATAATTTGTTTTATTTATTATTTTTCATTTGTAAAATGTGTATGTATGCTTACTTTTTTGTGGAAAAAAAATAAAGGAATATCTTATCTTGTCTTATCTTTTGTATTTAAAAATATTTTCCAAGATCCTCATGATTTAAATATATATATATATAAATAATTACAATGTTTATTGTATGTTTTTTTTCTCAATTTCTTCAATTGAATTAATCATTACATTTATTTATTTTATTTTAATAATGAATTTATCTAAATATGATTTAGTTCTAAATTGACAAAATTTAACATTTTCCGATTTCTTATATATTTCTTTCGAGTATATAATGCCAACATGTCTTTATTTCATCTCTCTCTTAAAGTGTTCTTGTGTTTTCATTTGCTTGTACAGAATTATTTGTAATTATATATATAATTATTCTTTAGAGTTGTTTTAAAATGTGTGCATGATATTAAAATATAATGTTCAGCATCAGTGAAGCTCACCGTTCCTGAGAGCAGGTCCAGGAAGTAGTTCAAGTAGAGAACCAGACCCGGAGAGCTCGGG
The DNA here is from genome assembly GCF_982586985.1 of Callionymus lyra. Taxonomy (NCBI): domain Eukaryota; kingdom Metazoa; phylum Chordata; class Actinopteri; order Syngnathiformes; family Callionymidae; genus Callionymus; species Callionymus lyra. Next base: position 13,986,621 of record NC_141834.1, read on the forward strand.
TTGTAGTTCATACACTCCTGAGGCCCTGAAACACTCACAGGAGAGATTCATCTCAGCATTTTCTGAGGCGATTTTATATGGTTTCCCTGGCAACGCTGTCTTAAAAAGTAGGACAAACTGTTGCTATGATAAAAAGGCAGAGCAGAAAATGTTCTGTTCCTGTTGCGTCAATAACGTTCAACTCTTCTGTGACGGTACCGGTGCTGTTGACGAGACTCGAGCCCTCTGATCTGAAGATGATGCTCGGGACGAGGACAAGGCCACCGATGAGCAGAAAGGACAGGAAGTTGAGCACCACCAAGAAGCGCAGGAACAGGAAGTAGGACTGGACTCCGCCGCCAAAGTTTCCTGTGGAGCAAATATCTATTAAAACATGATGAAACTAGACAATATGTTAAATAAAGTCAGATATTATGCACTTATATGGAGCACTATGGTCATCAGGAAACACTGAACTTCCTCAAATCAAACAATATAAATGTTATCTGTACCTCCGATCTTCTGCACAGACTTCCTCCACAGTGAGAAGAAGTAGAAAACTTCTTTGACGTTTTGTTTGACTCGGCGTAGCTTTCTGTTCTGTCGCTCCACGCGGGAAGACGCCTGCTTCTGCTGTGCCACGCTGGAAAAAAATACAGTTTCAGATTCAAGCATGAGCTGCCTTTTAAGAGACTGCACCATAGAAGTGTCGAACAAAAACACAGACCAGTTTAAATGATGCTAATGCTAATAATGCTAATAGATTTTTAAAACTTTTAAACAGATGCAAAGCACCATGGGAGAGATAGAATATGTATACATATACGTATATATGTAATATATTTCTATATTTACCGACAAGATCATCAGAATTTTAATTGAATGAAAATGTAGACTAAAAAGCATAAATATTTTTAGCTATTAGCTTTAGAAAGATTAGCTTTTAGCATGTCCGTGGCTACTAAAAAATGTTCTAGAAAAGAGGTTATCTACCTTTTTTTGCCTCGCTGATCAGTATAATGTCAGCATTATATTCACGCACAAAAATAAATAAATAAATGTTGTTATTTTCACTACTTTACAGATTTGTCTTTTGAGTAAACTTGACTGAAACGAGCGTCCTGACGTGTTTAGAGTCACAGACTGAAAATACCAAAAACAAAACAAAACACCTTTCAGACAGTTATTATCGAATAGAACTGAAATTATTATTATTATTATTATTTTATTATTTCTGTGCGGCCTGGTTATAAATGCCTCATGGTTTGTTCTTGACGTCCAAAATTAGTTTTTCTCTTTAGAAACTTTAGAATTAGTATTTAAAGTGATATTGTTATTGTTTTTTTTCAAGTGAATTAAATATTTTGTGTGAGTTTATTACAAATTCAGAATTTCCTACCGGACTTGTCGTTTCACTGCCATGGACAGAGGGATGTTCCTGAGCTCCCGGTCCGGTTCATCGACACCTTCCTCGTCCTCATCCTCCTCCTCTATGGTGTCTGGGCTCAGGTCGAACTGAGGATAGTTCTGATGAGATGACCGTCGGTGCGGCACCTGTCCACTGCTAGAGTAAACAGAACCTGGAGGTGGTGATGGAGGGAAGCAAAGAGGTCGACGTTGAGAATCAACACATGAATAAAACAAATGTTATGATGAGCAGATGTATTATTAATAATTCTCAAAAAAGTCAAACCCTCTGTGTCGCCGTACGAAGAATCTCCTCTCTGTGGTTCCATCTCCTTGAATTGGGAAACTCTCCTTTTAAATGTATGTGAAAAACTGTTCTTTCATTTCAAAAACTGCGACACAAATAGAAAAGAAGAATCCTCAAAGGTCCCACTTCACTCTACCGGCTTCACCCAGCTGGACTTTACACCCCTTGTTATAATAAAAGACAGTTCCGGTACTTCCTTGTGCAATTTAACCCTTTAATGACAAGCAAACCAGCTTTTATACAACCACTGCAGCCTCATGAAAAGCCCAACAAAACCCGAAATACTGCAAAGAAAGAGGAAGAATTGACAATATATTACATATTTCTTATCATCTCAGGAGTGAATACAAGATTATCTGAAAAAGTATGGAGGTGTTTTTGTTCAGGCTAAAATGTGAAACAAACGTAATGAAAACAATGAATAAGCGGCTCAATCTTAATGCAGGGATAACATTCAAAAGTATCTCAAATAAGGTATGTGGAAGCCAACCTTAGTAATCGACCAAAAACAATAACAAAAAGTAACATTTCAGGTCAATAAGTTGAACTTGTCTCACATTTAAAAATGTAATTTCTATGACATTTTAAGCATCGTCACCCGTGTTGAACAGGCAGCTTGTAAACCATGTTTTTCAACCAGATGTTTGGTCTTGATGTTGTTGATCGGCAGTGCAGACGATTGGCAGTGAAAAGTCACAAATGTTTTTTAACTTTCTTACAGGCAGGAAAATGAAAGAAACACTGTCAGATATACATCATGTGTTCAGTCTGATGGAGAAATAAAAGGAACATCATCGTAACTATTGAAAAAAGAGGTACTCGCCTTGATATCAATACAGCCGGAATGTTGTGTTGGATATGAATTCATGTAAACATCATCTTTGCTCTGCATCTAATCTGCAGCTGGACACTAATATTTACACCTTATTGGACTTAAAAAAGTAACATTCAATTATTTTCTTAGAAATCTTCACAGTTTTCGGGGCTTCTTAGAAATATTTCCTGTCAAAATGGAAGAAAGCAATGTATCGCTCTCCTTCCTAATTCACTTTTGGATACTTCAATCATGCGTATTAAATTATGGGATGCAAACGTTGACCTGTGGCCCAGTTTATAGACCCAAGATGAAGGTAACCACAGCTTCAAGTTACCCAGCATACAACAGCAATGGGGACTGGGGTGTGTGGAACACCAGATTTAAATCTTCTCACACCAAGCTAGGATAGTGAAATGTTGACCTCTTGTGTATTCGAAGCCTATTAGATCCATGAACCTTTAAAATATTGCCAATATAAAGCATTGCTCAGCAGCTCAGTTGTAATTCAAAAGTCAAATCTCAAACACAAAATGCCAAATAACAAACACTCTGCTTGTGACCCTTGACCTCTGTGGAACTCAGATATATTCCGAGGACTCGAAAGAAGGTCGTAATCAAAGTCATGAAGTTGTTTCCATAAATATATTCATTCAGCCTTCTTTGTCTTTCCATCTCTGGCCTCCTCCCGGTCCGCCCTCCTCGCCCCCTTCAGGGCCCGGCCCACCACGATGCAGCACACGGCGATGACTTGCATGACGAAGTAGATGGAGGACCAGTAGTTGATGGTGTCCGAGGCCTTCAGCAGCACGAAGCCCATGCACATGTAGTCGTACGCCCGCATCTTCAGGAACCAGTGGACCCAGTCGAAGATGTTCTGCCCTCGGGGGCCCAGCTTGGACCGGACTCCCGCCTCCATGGCGGACTCGGCGGCGATGCAGAGGGGGATGGTGAGGAAGGAGAGGTAGTAGCCCGGGTGGAGGCCGTGCCAGTATGCACTGATCAGCATGGTCCAGCCAGCCCTGAGACACCAGCACAACAAACAGGTTTCAGGGTTAAAACAGCTTAGAGGGAAACAAATGTTAAATTGAATCACTCTCATGTTGCATTTGTGTATCCTTGACATGATGAACCTGAGGTGCAACTTAAGTCACGTGCAAAGCTTTCGTTTGCATATCTTTAGAGGGCAACTAATGTCTTCCTCTTACAGATGCAGTAAGTCCCTCATCATGACCATGTTTTTAAGTTATTACTTTTCTAAAGTTGTGCGTTCCCCGTCTGAAATCTTGGCGAACGAGAGGTTACGAGAGCCGAGCCCATTATGATGTGAAAATCACTTCACTCCTACTCCAGCCAGCTGTAATCTGCCCCGCTTTGTTTATACAACAAGTCCATTGGAGGTGGAGACTTCAGGGATTGATGCTTGACCAATCACAGCAGAGTGGCTGTGGTTATGATAAATGAGAATTCATCTCGAGAAAAACTGTTTTCAGTGGGCGGGGCTTAAGTAAATGTTTCAATAAAAAGAGAGTTTCGTACAAATGATGATACAATAGAGTCCAACATGTTTCATTTAGACCATTTAGAATTCATGAATTTAATGCACTTTTAAGGATCCACTCCTGCATAATGATGTCTAAACAACCTTTTAATGTTTGAAATATCCTCACCTGAGAGTGTAGGCTTTGAAGGGGGAGTTGGGGTAGATGTAGTGATGCAGCCACCACTGCACCGTCATGTTCCAGTATCTCATCCCGTGTCGCACCTTCACACAGAAGTCAGTGTTGTAGCAGTCGATGTTCTGGATGGTCTTGAAGTCGTACTTCTCCTCGTCGGTTGGGTCGCTGCTTCTGTGGTAAACACACACAAATGAAGTCTCTAAACTGGGCAAGAAGACGAGGAAGAATTACCCGTAGTCGACGGTCGGTCCTCCGCCAGGTTTACACAGCGCCCTCTCCGGGTAGCAGCCGAGTCCTGCGCTGATGCAGCCGGCCTCGGCGCCGCACCAGGCCGCATAGAACCTCATCCTGAACACGAAGAAGATGGCGACCATGTAGAAGAACCTGGTGACAAAGAAACTCAGATGTTAACAAACAAGACTTTTTAAAAGCCCACCATATGGTTGCTTCAAAGTAGATCAATAACATTCATGTTAATATGGTGACCTATGAAGATGTCGGTGTTTAAGATAAAAACAGAAATGATGGATTTCAACAATTATACATGGACTTCAGAGAACAGTTAAACTGATGTTGAACCAAAAGGAATACATAATAATCAAGATTAAGCCTTTAAGATGATAATATTGCGAGCTAACTTAAACTTTCTATCTTGACACCCATGCTGTATATTAACAAATCACACACAAGTCAATAATAACGTTAAACAAAATTCAACTTTAATGATTAAAAAATAGAGAGGATTTTCTTTTTTCACCATACTGCTGGACAGTTTAATTTTTTTGTTTTCACATTTTAGTTTTTATGGTTTATATTTCAATAGAGTGTTTATTGAATATATATATATTTTTTTATTACCAATTAACATTTAAATATCCACATAAATCCAAATGTCTGCATTGCAACAATGAAATTCCGAGAGATGCTGTCTGTGACTGAGGACGAGAGGATACAATCAACCCTCTGTTGCTGCCACAGGAAGATGTTGTCGAATAAAATTTCATTGTACCCAGTGTGATGACATTAAGGCTTCTTAAATCTTAATATAAAATTGTCATAATTTGATGTTTGGCTAAATTCTGGTTTCAAAACAAACTAAAGCAGTTACAACTTCGTCAAGAGTCATGTGGTCTGTAAATTCTGCAACACCAGAGTCAAGTACTCGAACAATACTCAATCAGACTGAAAGAAAATCACTTCTCAAGACAAATAAATCGTTTGAATTAAAACCTACATAAAAAAATACAATTTATTGTATTCAGAGCTCTGTATATTAAGATGACAAATGTTTTCTTCTCAGTTAACCTGGTTTCTTTAGGTCATTTTCTACTAAAAACAAAGAGTATATGTAGACGACTTGCTCACAAAATAAACTCTTAAATCTTCTTTATAACAAATTGCCTATAATTTTGAAGGACCTTCAGATAACCCTAAGTGCCCCCTAGTGGTGTGTTTCTAGTGTTTCTTTTTCCTCAACCGAGGAATCGCAATACCTGAAGAAGAAGTGTTCATCCAGGAACTCCTCCGAGCGGACATAAGCCAGAGGGAAGACCGAGTTCACGGCCAGAAACAGAGCTCCGAACACAGGCACCAGCTTCAGACGCTGCAGACACGGGACCCAGCCTGGCAGCTCCAGCGGGCACGGCTGCTTCAGCCAGTCCGAGTAGGTTTGGAAGCGGAAGAAGGGGCCTTTGGTGGAGATTGAGGGGGTGAAATAGAGGGATAAATGCAAAGTTCGCAGGAGAGTGATGGTTATAAAGAGACATATATATACACACATGACACAAATAAGGGTCGGCGGAGGAATGATGGTTTTGGTTGGAGAAGAAGACAGAAGTTCTACATTATTTGAAGTGAGAACGACATGAACTCACACAATAGTGGAAATGTAGCATAGTGAGACAAAAAGAGACAACAGTTAGACAGACTCATGCAAAATGAAACACTCAGCACTGAGGAACAAAAAAAATCCAAAACGCTTCGACAGCAGACTCACCGGTCATGATACCGATATAACAGTAGCTGTACGACACGATGTCGTAGAGCGACGGCTCCTCAGCCAGACAGCCGATGACGGTGGACTTGGTCTCGAAGGAGCTGACCTCTTTCTTCTTCTCTATGTGGAAACTCTTCACCTCGTTGGCAACACTGACCATCTGTGAGGTTAAAGTTGTTTTTAAAAACCCTCCGAGTTTTAGCAATAAAACTGACCTTGAGAGTGAGCAGGAGCTGGACAGCGTTGGCAAAAGGAGTCGGCGATGGTAAACCGAAGTACGTGATGAGTCTGAAGAAGAGGAGGTAGAGGAAGGTCCAGGCGAGACTCAAGGCCGGAGCATACCTGCACAAATCACAAAATACATCATCTATCTTTGTGATGTTAGTTTGCTGGTGTGTACCATGTGAAGTGAGACACTCACCGCCAGCTGATCTTTATAATGATCCATGTTCCTATCACCGTCACCAGAGAGTGGAGTGTGTGCACGTGACTGGTAGCAATAATGATGGAAAGACCCAGGAGAAGGGATGCCGCCTGCTTCACTGAAGGGCCTGAAACCACCATGAGAAGCGGGTTTTCTAGTCGGTACAACTCAAGGCGTGTCTTCTGTTGAGCTGTTAGGTTGAAACCAGGTAGTACTCACTGAGGTAGCGGAACAGAAATCCAGCAGGTATGGAGGCGGCGAGGATTCCCAGGTACACCAGTTCATCGGGAGACATTGTGCTGCTGTCAAAGAACGGTGGTAAAAGGTCATTTCTTATGAGGCCATGAAGTAATTACTTTTGATTTAAAAGTTTAAATATGCAACATCCGGGGCTTTGAGAATTGCATCACAAGAGAAAAATTAAGTTTCTGATAGAATTCTAGTTTATTAGCAAGAAAATATTTTTGTTGTAAAATGAAAACGAGTAAACTATTTCGGATTGTAGTCCAACTTAAACAAAAATAAATGTAGTTTTATGATTCGGGTTCGAAATAGCATTTTGTCAACAAGCTTTGCAAATGGCGTTTCTAGTAAGCAACATACATTAAAATACTGAAGCAACGTAGAAAGACATGCCTGTATTGTTGCTTTGTTTTCATAGTTTGGCTGACATTCACCGTTTGTTTAAACATGCAACAGTTTGAAAGAGGAACAATATTGAACTGCCCGGTTTAACGCAACATTAGCAGCTACTCGGACACGCCAGCGGTCATACCTACACCTGAAGAAACAAGTGGTCGAATGTGGAAAGAAGTTTAAAAAGCGTGACTTACATACGTTTTACGTGTAATCGTCAGGTGAGATAATTGTGCCCATCGAACTACTCTACTAGCATAGCTATGTTGACGCTCACTTCCGGGTTCACTTAGACTCCTCCCACCCGGAACGTACCATTCTCCATCAATACGTGCAACTGCACATATTTACTTTCCCTCAAATAACGCTTGATAATGAGGCAACTGCCTCATTTTGATTTTATACAAGTATAAGAATTATCAAGAATGATCGTGCACACTGATGTGCATTATGAAATGTTTATACATCTTTATGCATTTGTGATTGTAAAGAGTGAAGCGTTAGAACTTCATGATGGTACAAAACAGCCCAACAACATACGTGGTCTGACCAATACTTTTATTGAAAACTCGACAGAACAGGAAGCATTTGACCACTTCCTGGTCAAGATCCTTCTTAGTCTTCATCTTCGTCGTCAGCTGCGCCGGCACCAGGCTGGCCCTTCTTGCTGTTCTTTCGCTTGACGCGGCCCGGACGTCCACCGCCGTACGGAGACCTCAGCGAGAAGTCGATGTGCTTCTGGCTGTCCAGGCGAACCACGAAGGAGGGGATGTTCACCACTTGTTTGCGGACGCTAAAAAAAAAAAAAAAGATGTTTAGAATCTTCAGAGTAAGAGGATTGACTTTTAAAGGTCTAGGAAAACAAGGCTTCATTGACGAGGAATTCATGACACCACTGTCAATCTGATAAGTGAATCTTTAATCATCAGCCTGAAGTTCAAATGATCGAAAACTGCCCGAGGTGCAATCCGTACCTTCACAGCCACATCAGTGACCGACAGTCCGAGCCCCCACTCGCTGGCGGGATTGTCTCTGGGCAATATCGACTAACAAGGTATACGGCTTTGATACCGAATTGACCTTGATGAACGTAACACAGATCTCAGCCGAGTGTGAAACACACCGGTGGCCGTCTGATGGAAGAGTAAGCGTCGATTGTTTGGTCCATGGCGACCCACGCTCGCCGCGGTGTCACAACTCACCGGATGTGCCTCTGGCGGATCAGAACTCTGGCGTGGTGGATGCTCTTGGCAAGTCCAAGCTTGAACACCTGAGTCTGCAGCCTCCTCTCCAAGAAGTCCTCAACCTTCAGACCCAGGATGTAATCCAGCTTCATCTTACCCTCATCCAACACACCGATCCTCACCAGACGCCTGAGCAAGGCATTACCTGGAAACCAAATAAAACCAATTAGGGGAAATATTGCAAGGATTTAAGTTTAATTTTTAGCAGTTGGCCTCATTGACGAGGAATTCGTGACACCACGGTGAATCTGATTTATGAATGTAGTTAAATCATCGGCGAGATTTAAATTAAAATCTTCATTTAAATCCAACTTACCCTCAAACAGACGTTTTGGGTCCTTCTCGTCCAGAGTGAGCAGCTCTCTGGCGGCCTTACGGATCTTTGCCAGGGTGAACTTGACCCTCCAGACCTCACGCTTGTTTCTCAGACCATACTCGCCTAAAAAAAATAAAAAAAATCGTTTAAACCAACTGGATTTGTACGTCAAGCATCCAAGCTGACTTGACTGAGGTCACAACTTACCAATGAGTTTCAACTCCTGGTCGAGACGGGACTTCTCGAAAGGACGGCGGGGAGTGACATATGTCTTACGACAAACCCAACTCCTGGCAACGGGCATGGCGAATTATTTGTGCCTAAAAGGAAAATGTTACACTTTAATATTTAAGGAAAACTGACCGCACATCACAATACGTCTCTCCTGCACTAGAACGTGGCACTCGATGTAATTTTGATAAACGGGTACAAAAACTTTATTCAAATAAACTTAAGAAGCCCATCGAAATAAAAACTTTATGTAAAACGATTTATTTTCAGCCTCAGGAAGACTTTTCAGTGCACAGGCCGCGGCGCTGCGAAACCACGTTGCTACAAGAGACAAGCTAGCATTAGCTTAGCAATAATAGCCCTACTGCACAGTTGGCCGTAGTATGTATTTTTTAAATATATAACTATCTAAACGTGAAGCACAAACATACTAAAACACACTTCTATTAAATATTTGGGAATTAATGCATTTCAATGGCTTTAATACAACGCCGGGGAAGACAGGGAGATCCATACCTTCTTCGCTCAGGCTCGCGTAGTAAAGAGGAAGTGGTAAGAGCTCGTCGTCGCTTTATAAGGAGGTTAATCGCACTCAATTTCCCATGATCCTCCTCGCCACAACGGAAGTCATCTCACTGTTGCAGCGCTTCCTGTTGGCTATACGTAACGTTGCATACGTCGAAGAAAATATGTCACACTTTTCCCTTCATTTTTTTCGATAAAACAAATAATTTAATTGTAATATTTTATATTTATATTTATTTATTATTTTACAATCCCGAGTATCAATATTGCAATATATAAATAATAATACATCGTAATTAGACTGTTAGTCCAAAAACATTTTCTTTTTAGATTAACATTCATTTCATTTTAATTCTTCAACTGTTTTTTTTTAGAAAATATCTATTTTTTTCTATTCAAACAGGTACTGCTGTTCCATCTAGTCCCTCAATTGTAAATCTATTTGAGTCGATGCAATGTATTTTAATAGGCTCAATTTTACGTAATGTCCACTTAAAAACAAAACGTTGCAATTATAGAAACATTGTCGTCACTAGATTTTGAATTGACCAAGAGATTGCGTAACATAGAATATAATGTTGTTGCTTGGAATAACAAGTGTCCTGGTTCAGAGGGACATATTGTTCAAAGATCAGTTAACACTTTATAAACATCGTAAATAAATACAAAATATCTTTTTTAGTTGATATAATGGATTATGAGATTTTAAAACTAACAACAAAGTTTCTTGATTTCACCAACTAAAATACCGGGACATGTTTTTCTATCACTTGTCAAAACTGATTAAAATATGAAACTAAATAGTAAAAAGGTTCATTGAGGTTCACCGAGCTGTTTACTGGATACGTAGTAAGAATTCCATCTTGACACAGTGTTCAGGAGCAAGGGGGGTGAAGTGGTAAACTCCGGGAGAAGGACATAGGTGACTATTTATAATTCCCTGAAATGGGACCCTGAGCATGTGTTTCTGTCTGTCAGGCGGCTTCATCGGCCGGTGGACACACAGACACTCACTTGCTTTCTGTTTCACTGCTGTCACATCCTGTTTTTCTGGACATTCGAACAGGCTTTGGGTCTGATACAAGTCATAAAGTTTTAAACCCCTTTTCCTTTTATCCTCTCGGATTTATTTTTTAACACTAGGAGTCTTCTATTTTATTTATTTTCGCCTTGATTTTCTGTCCTGGTCTTCCAGTCCTCCCTGTCCCCCCTGCTCTGCTTCACCTCTTCCTCCTGGTGTCTGCTCTACCCCTGACTTCTTGTCTGTGGGTTTTTTTTGGGGGGCTATGCTATCTTCACCCACTGTGATCCTCCAGCCTTATGGACTGCCAGTCTACCCACAGACGACCGCATGCTACCCTGGCATAGTTCAGGTAAAACGCTTCCACGGTGTCTGCAAACTTTCCCGCTTGATGTCTCACACTTTCATGTCAACACTGCAACAACTGTTTTGAGAAAAAACATCCACCGCTTGTTTCCAAAATACTTGTTTATTGACAACATTTTTAATGCTACTTTACTAGTCTCAATTTCCTTTAATAAGCACTGCATCATCCATCCTTCAGGTTTATTTTGGTAGCATCATCATATCCACGAGAGTCAGTGTGTATATAACCGACGACAAATAATAATGATCACTTGACTGGAAACATGATATTGGCCTCATTGAGTTTATGTTTAGTCAACGCTCATGTGTGTGTCCAAGTGTCCCTGACATACCGTTAATACCACAGTGCATCTGGTATCTCTACCTTGTCTCTCTGCTTCACACCAGCAGTATTTTTAGTCCAGAACAGATAATCACGGCCGGAGTTTATCTGGTGTCATGCGGTCAGTTTTCGCTCTCAAAAGAGGTGTCAGAATACATGCATTGAACGCACACATGTTTGACTACAAATACAATGAATGAATGAAAGTTGTATTACAGCTAGGAGTGTGAAGGTGTCATCATAGACGGTTAAGATATGTGATAGTTTCAAGTTTCTTACAGGGCAGAGGTCAAACGACAACCTCACTTAGTTAAAAACAGTTCTGCTTAAGTAAGGAAAAATAATTGAATACAGGAATATATTAAAAAAGATAAGAAAACCAGTGGAAAATAGTTGGATCTTTCTTACAGGTTTGAAAAAAAGTATGCGAATAAATCTTTCGTTTTATAAATAAACTGCTGTTTTATTTCAGTTAGCAGCTAGCATGCATGTTCCCAACTGTTGTGATGCTTGAGCAAAAGAAAACCATATATAGACATGTTTTAAACACTGAACTTTGAATCCACATTTAAAAAAAACACTTTTACAATTTCAAGTTTCCTGACAGGAGCTAGCCGTTAGCAACTCAAACATAGCAACAACAAAAGGTCGGACACTAATGATGAAGCAACAAATTACAAAGATACACGTTCTTTGTTGCTTAAAACAGATTTTTTAAACTTTACACTTCTCTTTTTAGGAACAATCCTAACATTTTAAGCTGCGGTTTTCAGTTTTACAGTTAGCAGCTAGCAGCTAACAATTAGCATGTTAGCAGAAAATCACTTAATTAAGTAACATTATTACATTAGGAATAAAAAATATTTGAAGTGTTAACGGATGTTTCTATACGTCAGTGTCCAATACAATACAATATATGTTTGTTTTTATGATCCATTTCCACTTTTCTTAGTGACTAAAAAACGGTGATCTGTTAAGTAGCCTTTTCCTGTTCCCAGGCACGGATGAACCAAAACAACAGTGAGATAAGACTTTATCTAAACGTGTTCTCTTGTCTAGAGGGCTGTAGCTGGAGTTTGTCCAGACACACATCTTTCTTTTTTAAAAGACCCAGAAAAGACTTGCAGAGTCCATTCCAGTTATGGCACAATGATAGCAGAGACACCACAATGTCTAGCATCTGGTAAACATGTGTTGATGTATCCTTTTTATGTCCGGTTTTAAAGTTTTAAAGTTGACCATTGACCTTATTTTGCCTTTCAATTAAATAGATGGAAAAACAATCCTAAATATCTTTATTTAACAAACGACTTGAAAAAAGTTAGTTGTGTCGAAGGATTTAATGTCGGCCACATGTGCAGTTTTACTGGCGAGCGTGTGTGTTCATGTTGCAGCAGCTGTCCCAGCATGCACCTGGTCCAGAGCCGTAGACCTTTGACATCGAGCTGACAGCTGCTGAGACCCAGACAAGAACCAAATGGCTAATCCTTTTTTTTTTTTAAAGGACTGTCTATTAGTTAATAGAAAAGTTTAAACGTTTTATTTCTAAAGAAAACAATATAGTGTTTTTATTATGCCTGAGATTAACTTCTTTTTATTTTTATTTATTTATTTAAAAAGCATATCTGGTTCCACCGGGAGCTCAAAAGGTTAACGCTCATCTGAACACACAGAACAAGTAGTTTCACGCTGCACAGCTGCTGTTGAAACAGTGACCACATGGTCAGGATCAACACTTATTCCAATATTTGGTCATAATGTTACGGCTGTTTGATGACAGCTTTCAAACTTATTATCGAGCCTGATTCAACAGAAGGGAGTGGAGGGGGGGTCTGAGAAGGTGATTGATGGGGCCAAATGGGCACGACTGGCGTGGCTCCTGGTTGTTGGTGAAGATTTGGGTTTGATTGGTGAGTCGGTCTTATGACGGGGGGGTCGGTGGGAGGTCTGCGGCGATAAAACATGCAGCAGCTGATGCACAATAGAGCAGAGGTGGAGAGAGACACAGACGGGGTAAGAACAGCGTTTTATGACTCTAGCATATCTTTTGTTTACAGTTTGATTAGGACTTTAAATGAATACAATCTACTACTAAAGGTCTTTATTGTGTTAGCGTAATGGGAGAAAATGTTATATTTATGTTTAATTGTATCACAGAATGTCAATAGAATCATCATTATATTAGATTTAGATTCAAGGAATAAGTTACGTATAAGATTGTTTAAGTGAAATATTCAACAACTTTTCAGATATAGTGTTTTATTTTGTGTAAACCTAAGTATGACATTTAAACGGTCATATCCAATAAGAACGTCTTGTTTGGATTAAAAGTTTTTGTTATGAAGATTGCATATGGAAGATTTAATTTTCCATATAAAGATGGTTTAAAGTATGATAAGAAAAAATAAGATTTACCTTTATTCGTGTCACAGCAGTGGACAAAAAAAGATGAAATAATATTATATATATATATATATATATGAACATTATATTCAAACACATATTGAAAACAATGTCAAAACTAATTATAAATAACATATTTTTAAAAAGAATGTTTACAGTTATTATATATAAAAGAAATTAAGAACAATAATGATTAATATATCAACAAAAATAAACAATAGTACAAGTAAATACATAAGTAAGGATGGATTGTGACTCAAAAAGGTTTTATATTTAATTGTATTAAATTTTAAAGTTCCATGTATTACTTTATAGTACTGTCCTTTATCTTACTCTCTCGACCTGTAAACACAGGAGTAACAAGACACGTTTGTTTGTGTTTGCACCTCTAACACGTAACGTCTCCTCTCTCCATCAGGGGGCCCCCGGCCAGGAGGCCTGCCCCGGCACCGGCGACCCGACCCTATCTCAGGTCTATGCCCCCTCCTACCCGCCCCCCGCCCCCGGTCAGCCCACATCTGCCGGCCGACTCCCACCTCTGGACTTCAGCTCAGCTCACGTCGGCGCCGACTACCCCGAGCTCAGGGTCTACCAGGGCCCCCAGCTGGACGGGGCGGAGCCGCTGACCTCCGGCACCACGGTAAGAACCCTAAAACTGAACCAAGAGTGAAGAAGCTTAGGTGTCCGTATCTCCGATCTGAGGAGCAGATAAGGTTGCTGCTATATTTAGAGCCTCTGTCGTGTCCATGTACGGGAATGTCTGGCACCTGACGAGGAAGACAGCTGGAGGGGATCTGTTGTTGGGAATAAAAGTCACTCCTGCGTCTTGTGTCTTATTCAGGTCCTAATAAAACAGATCTGGTTTCAGGAATGTGGCTCCGTATTCCTGAACCACGTATCAATAACTTTATGGGTTAAAAGTAGTTAAGAGTCTTTTTAAAAGCATGCTTTATGCTACATTTAGTGAGAAGAAATATATAAAATAATCGACCTGGGTCGTTCCATGAAACAAGTGTATGGAAGTATATCAGTGTCAGAATATTGAATTCAAATTTCAAATGGGGAAGCTTTGATTTTTGTTAATTAATTAATTTTTATTTTAATTCCTTGCATTTAAATACAACATAAAAATGTTGGTATAATGGTAGAATCAATACGAAAAGACTACCGAGCTACCCGAACCAATCATGGTGACACTATTATACAAACATTTTTATATTTAAATTAAAAGGCTAGGAATGAAAAACTATTGAATTTAGAACAAGTTTTTTTGTTATTTGAATCTGAATATCAACTGGGACTTTGTACGAAAATACAATCATTTTCAAAATATACACATCCAGGTTATTGTTAATTAGTTATTGTCAATAATTATATAAATATTAAATATAATGACCCACTTAGTCATAGAAAGTAGCCTGGTTAAATAGCCTGGACAAGACAGGAAGTTGAACTAAATAGCCTGGACAAGACAGGAAGTCGAACTAAATTGCCTGGACAAGACAGGAAGTTAAACTAAATAGCCTGGACAGGACAGCAAATTGAACTAACTAGCCTGGACAAGACAGGAAGTTGAACTAAATAGCCTGGACAAGACAGGAAGCTGGACTAACTGGTCTGGACAAGACAGGAAGTCGAACTAAATAGCCTGGACAAGACAGGAAGCTGGACTAACTGGTCTGGACAAGACAGGAAGTCGAACTAAATAGCGTGGACAAGACAGGAAGTTGAACTAAATAGCCTGTACAAGACAGGAAGCTGGACTAACTGGTCTGGACAAGACAGGAAGTTGAACTCACTAGCCTGGATAAGACAGGAATTTGAACTAAAATATGTTTTTTGTTATATCTCTGAGCCGTACCTGACCTTTGAACCTCTGCAAGTGTACATCAGCACATCCTCAGTGATGGTTTGTGGCCACATGTATATATTCTGTCACTAGAGACACACACGATCCTTGCTGGGGAAAGTTGAGACGTCGCCACGGAATGGACGGTCAAGGCCGACCAGACCATATTCTCCCCCCACAGAAATATCCCGCAGGTCCAAAACTCAAATCTGCATCGTGACATGAAACCACCACCAACTCAACCCCTTCGTCTGTGTGTGTATTTGTGTGCGAGCGTGCGGTGTCACCCCCCCCCCCCTCCACTGTCTGGTGTGAATGCATTTGTCCATCCTCAACTCATTAATTATGCCCCTTGACACATGAACTTTAACCCCTGGCAGAAAAGCAGCACCTTGACCCCAGAATGACCCTTTTCTGAGTTTCATCTTAGCTTTCTGCGCGCTTACGTTTTGCTTTTTTTTATTATTGTATCTTTCCACTGATGCACTGAGGCGTCTGTCACTGTCTTGACGTCTAATAATTCTTCTTCCTTCACAACCAGCACATCCATAACAACCTTTATTTGCTTTGTATTTTCTTTACGCTTCTAATGTCCACATGGACTTCTCTTTGTACCTGTACATGTTTTCTTCTTTTATTGACGGATGGTTTAGCTACGCCTATTAGCCAAAACTAGCATCGTGGTGCATTGTGGGTAATTGAATGTTCTGGCTCACTGGAATTGTTGTGCATGAAGCAGACTTTGGGAAATATGAATATTATGCTTTTTCAATAATATACAATAATGGAATAGAAAAAGTATAAATGATGGTTAATTCGCTGTAACATTATGACCACCTGGATAATTTTGGGGATGCATTAAGGTACCCATTACTAGCTAGAAGTATACATTTATGGATAAGACCAGACATGGGAAAAGTGTGGCCCTTTGACTGTATTCATGTGGCCCTCATGAGGTCAAAGATCAGGTCAAAACTAACAAGAATACTTTGTATTTATTTCTATTACTTATCTCGTATGACTTTAGGGTTTTTAATGTTTTATTCTCTGCTTTTGTCATTTTTGTGAGTAAAGTAGATTTAAAAATATTTGGAAAACAATTGATTTATAATCAAAGGTTACATTTTTTTAAATTAAAATAAAATAAATGCATAAAAATAAAATGTATTATAGTAATCTCTATTTTATAACTTGTTTTTATATTTGTCGCCCCTTTATGTTTGCTTGATGGCCCCTCACAACAGCCAGTGTATGAAAGGTGGCCCCTGAGAAAGTAGAATTGCCCACCACCTGATAAGACTTCACCCTTCCTTGTTCTTTCAAGAACCGCTGTTGCCTCTTCATCACATTCTTATGTGGATCAATTTAAATTGTGTACTGACTGCTGGTGTTGCAGTCGGTGAAGTTGTTGTTGAGGCCCCTCATAGGCATGTTTTCGGGGGGGCCTGACTAAAAATGAAGACCGTCACGCCTCCTCACATTTGCTTGCGAAGGATCACTGGATGCTGAATGCTCTTTGGTTTGGATTACTTGACCTCTAGATGACCTTTATCTAATGCCATGATGTGATATCAGGATTTTGGGGTTTATTTTTATTTACATTGTCTACTTCTAAATCTCTCTCTACCTCTCTTTCTCTTCACCTCTCTCTCTCTCTCTCTTGTGTCCTCCTGTTCTTCCTTCACACTGTCAGGAAGACCCCTTGGCTCCGGCCACCTCCGACGCTCAGTCTCTGAGCGGTTCGGTGCCATCTAGTGGTGGAGCTGGAAGCGGGGGTGAGGAGGAGGGCTCGGGGAAAGCGCAGCCCAAACGTCTCCACGTGTCCAACATCCCGTTCCGCTTCAGGGACCCAGACCTCCGCCAGATGTTCGGGGTAAACACTTCACCGGTCCGGCAATAAATTCTAATCAAATCTAACGCAACTCTTTTTTTTTCTTTCAGCAATTTGGAAAAATACTTGATGTAGAGATCATCTTCAATGAGAGGGGGTCAAAGGTCAGACTCACACAAATGTTTCCAACATATATACAAAAGATCTAAAACAAGTTCTTCGCTCACACAGGGGTTTGGATTCGTCACCTTCGAGAGTGCAGCAGAAGCCGACAGAGCGCGAGAGAAACTGAATGGAACGATTGTAGAAGGAAGGAAGATCGAAGTGAGACATTTGATTTTATTATTGTCACTTAAGATGCATCTCATCATCTATGTTTTTCATGATCTCAGGTCAATAACGCCACCGCGAGGGTCGTCACCAAGAAACCACAATCAGCATTGGTCAACGGTGACCTTGCAGGTGAGCCACGACAAGCCTGTCAATCAAACAATGTGTTACAAAGAAAATCTATTTAATCATCTAGAATTATGCACGGGAGCTTTCCAGGTTTTGACCTTGGCTCCTGCAAGGGATTTGATTGGAATTCACTGTCTGTGATGTCTTAGGGGTGGGCTATATGAAAGAATCATGATATCGACCATTTTATGAGACTACAACGATTAAGTAGGTTTTTAATCATAAATTGCTACCACATATTGTATTGTAGATAACTTGTATTGTATTTTGAATATCTTGTGTTGTATTATAGATACCATGATTGTATTATAAATACCTTGTTTCATAAATATTGTATCCAAACCTTGTATTCTATCGTAGATATCTCACATTGTATTTAAGATACCTTGTGTTGTATTGTAGATACTTTGTATTGTATCATAGATATCCTTGTATTGTATCATAGATACCTTGTATTATAAGAAAGATACCTTGTATTGTATCTGAGATACCTTGTATTTTATCGTAGATACCTTGTTTTGTATCCTAGACACCTTGTATTGTATCGTAGATACTGTTACCTGTATTCTATAGTAGATACCTTGTATTGTATTTTTAGATACCTCATATTGCGTCTTAGAAACCTCATATTTTATTGTAGATACATCTTTTGTATTGGAGATTACTCATATTGTATCGTAGATACCTGGTATTGAATCTTAGATACCTCATATTGTATTTCAGATACTGTACCTTGTATTCTGTCGTAGATCCTTAGCATTATATTTTAGATACCTTATGCTGTATCAAATTGGAGAATACTCATATTGTATTGTAGATACCTGGTATTGAATCTTAGATACCCTGTATGTTATTGTTTATACCTCATATTGTGTCTTAGACACCTCATATTTTTTTTATTGAATCTTAGACGCTTGTAAAATACCATTCTTTCATCCTTGGATCATCATCTTGTCCTACTTTCAGCCAAAGAAACGACTTCATTCTTTATAACATCTTTCCTTCTCTCTGATGCAGCTGCAGGTTGGAAGATCAACCCAATGATGGGAGCCATGTACGCACCTGAACTCTACACAGGTGAGTCAAACGAAGTCTTCACATCAACAAAATGCATCAATTTCATCATCTACGTTCATGTTTTCAGTTGCCGGATTTCCGTACCCTGTCGCGGCCCCCCATCTGGCCTACAGGGGCTCCGCCCTGAGGGGTCGAGGGCGAGCGGTTTACAACACAATCCGTTCTGCCGGAGCAACACCTACGGCTGTTCCCGCCTACCCCAGGTAAGTTTAATGCCTCTCGCACCTCCATTTTGTTTTTTTCCCCTATCGTTTCAAAGTTTAAGATATTTTTTTGATTTGATTTCTTTATTTCTTGATCATTTGTTTCACTTAATGTTTGCGCAATTTATTTTGTCATGAAGTAATTTATATATCATTTCATTGTTTTAACCATAGTTCTTTCAAATATATTCAAGTGAATTGCGAATCTCAAAATAAAATATAAATAAATTCTGATCCAATGCTATTTTAATCATGATATAAATAAACTTAAACATATCCTACTATCCATACGTCTCTTTCAACTCTTTCAGAGTCTCAAACTCAATCACTAAAGGGACCAAAATTTGAAACAATCTAAAAAAGAAAAAGTTTTTCAACAGGCAGTCTAAGTGTGATCCAGATATTTAATGGTTTTGAGGCTCATTTAATTCTGGTTATCTTGGTGTTTATCATCCATCGAATCCCCATCCTTCGAATTTGACTCTTCCTGATGGTCTTGTTTTAATTTAGTACATAGACAAAATCTAAACCTTATCTTATCTTAAACACCAGCATCTTTATAGCTACAATACTGAACATGAATCTACTTTCATTTCGTCTAACCATACGGTGGCCCCATAACATTACTCCGTGTGATAGATTTGACACGTATTTTGTTGCTTGTTACTTGTAATTATGTATTTTCACTTTAATCTCTCTTATATTTAGTCCTTTTCTTACTTCCCCCTGTGTCACCTTTGACACTAAAATACCTAATAATAAAGATACTAATGTTGCTTTCATGATTCTCCTCCCAGTGTTGTCTACCAGGATGGACTCTACGGAGCAGAAGTTTATGTGAGTGTCCGCCTGTGACTTTAATCCATGATGTGAAATCAAATTAATGTAAACGTTATAATCCAGGGAGGATACCCGGCGGCCTACAGAGTAGCCCAGTCTGCATCAGCAGCTGCAGCCACCTACAGTGACGGGTACGTTTCTCCAAATGAAAAGTTCTGACGTCCGACTCTGCTATGGTAACACAAATGTTTGTGGTTCTTTGCACAGATACGGGAGAGTTTACGCCGCAGCCGCTGACCCCTACCACCACTCTGTGGGTCCAACGACAACATACGGCGTCGGAACAGTGGTGGGTTTTTGTCTCCTGTTGTCTTTTCTGTCGCATCTGTTCCCGTCTGACTCTCCTCGTCCGTCCACAGGCCAGTTTGTACAGAGGAGGCTACAACCGCTTCACCCCGTACTGAGACCGACCCAGCGGTCTCGAGAGGCCTCGACTGGGCTTCAGGACGATTCATGGACGCTGCAGGACAGGTTGTGGGATCTTTGGGGAAAAAAAAATCTCCATGACGACAGCTCCTCCTCCTCTTTTGGAGGCAGACTGAACATGCTGAAGTTGTAAATACTGATCGCCCCTATTCCCGAAAAAATAAGGTGGAGCACATGGGGCACGGCAAAGGTGTATAGACCTTTACTTAAAACCTTAAAGTAAGGATTGTGTTTTTTCTGGACTGATTTTGGTGATTTTTAGTGTGTTTCCTCGTTGGAGAAAAAAAATGTGATTTTTATGAACATTATTTCAGAATTTTCCAGATTTTCACGGGTCAAATGTCACCAAAAACACAAACTGTACATCGTGCGAATGGATGTGTGTGAGTGTGTGTATGTGTGCGAGTGTGTGCTGGACCTCAAAGGCAGCTGTGACACTGCTTCAAATCCTCCATCATAACAGCTCTTCCGTTTGTTCCTCATTAACTATCTACCTCTACCGGCTTTTTTTCGTAATGCTGCCATTAGCGTCATCTTTCAACCTGTATTTATCGTGACGGACAATCTTCTCCTATTATTGAGACTCAAACCCTTATCTTTATCCGATGAAACAACTGAGAATTATACGGAATATAAAAACAATTTTGATAACAAACCTGGAGACAAAATTAGCATTAGCAAGAATTGCATCTTTTCACAGATGACTCAATTAGAAAGATTTATTTATAGCTTTATTCTCGTTGTTATATATTATACAATTATATATTGTGATTTATTTATTTACACACATATATATTGCCAAATGTTTCACATCAGTAGTACTCTCATGTTCAATATAATCAAAGTAAAAGCGAGAAAAACACATTTTAAAAGATAAAATATTTTACCATCAGTATGAATGAGTACATTTCAACAGGAAGTGATCGCAATTTTTCCCGACTTCCTTTCAATTTCTAAAGTTTTCTAAACACTTCTATCCTGATTTCCGCCATCTTTTGTTTGCTTTCTTATGTTGCACTTTTTGCTGCTGTGTTTTTCTTAAATAAAAGCCTTTATTCTATCTTTTCATTTCTCATGGTCGTCTCCATCTATTGCCTTCTAATTTAACTAACCTTTCAAATTTTTTTCCTGACGTTTATAATCTTTTATTTCAATGTATACACGAGTTGCCTGTCTCCTGCTGTTTTTTCTCGATTCGTTCATTCTTTAGTTTCTTCTCATCTTTCACTTTCTTGCATGGATCACATTTTCTTCCATTCTTTAAACATATTTAATCTGCTTGATGCTTAACTTGCTTTTCCTTTCCGCTTCAGTAGAATTATTCTATATTACGCTTTTCTCACTGCTATTCCTGCTTTGACTCTTTTATGACATGTTTTTCCAAGTCTTTTTTTGAGCTCAAGATTCATCACAAGACTAGTACTATCTGCCAGTGTCACAGGTGCCTCCGCTATTGATCAATAAAATGTTCATAAGAAAAAAAATCATGTCCTTTTTATCAATAAAAACACCATAATGCTTGTACTTTTATTTCTCAAAAGCTCATTTATTCACAATATTTACAAAAATGTACTCAACCTACAAAGATGAGGATGGGGGAGAGAGGAGGAGGGGGGGGGGCAGCTGCTGTACAATACTTACTAGACACGAGTGGTCAACATAGAGTTCATGAGGGGGGAGGTGGTGTCAGGCGGGAGGACAGAAAGAAAGTAAGAGAGACGAGAGAAGAGAGGGGGATTAAATGTGGAGGACGAGAGATGATGTATTCAGCAGGGGGGGGCACAAATACTGAAACCACAAGTTAGGCGACAGGAGAAAAATAAACATTTTGAAATGAAACTCGTCATTAGTCGTCTTGAGGTGAATTATCTACAACAAAAATTAAATTAAAAAACAGAGCACACTGGAAAATGAAAGGAAAACATTGCATCATGGGAGCATAATCGACGCCGTTCACAGCGGTTACTTTGGGCTGCGTATTCAAAACAGGAAGTTGGTCTTTTGGCAACTTTGAGGAGCACGAGAAAAGCCATCATAAAATGACTGCTGGATAAATATCTTTTAAACAGAATAGTAAACACAAACGTTTCGCAGTGAGCAACCTGAAAACATGTAGCATGTTAACTGATGAAGATTTGCTTTGGTTTATCTTTGAGTGAGTGGGTCAAAAGGTGTGGATTTCTCACAATTCACTCTCCGCTTTGGTGTCAGGGTGCAGCGGTGGAGGAGGGTTGCCCACTTGTGTTCGCTCCGTGTGCTCCTGCAGGCGCCGTGGCGGGCGGCTGGAGACGGCGAGCGGCGAGGGAAGGGAAGAGGATAGGGGTTGGAGGTGAAAGAGAAAAGAAGACAAGTTGAGATCATTGAACACATTATTCACATCAGCTTCAAGATCCTGCTGCCGAAGCTTTTCACTTGATGTCTTACATTTGAGAAGCGTCTTATCAAACCGAGTCATTCATATATATATATATAAAAAAAAAGTAGTCCTTGTAATCAAATATGACTCGTTATGGTTTCACCCAATTGGAGAGACGCATGTGCCCATGTTCAACATCCGTTATTACACAATATTAAACTATAGAAAAATATACGCTCTTGAGATAAACACTATTGGACACTGGTAGTCGATTCTTAGCTTCAAATGTCAAAGTTACGCAGAAACCGGCGAGTCGTGCAAATCTTAACACTTGGAGGTCGAGAAACATCAAAAAAATGCTTTTCAAGTTGAATCTTTACGAATTAAACTGAAAATATATATGGTGTTCAATA
Source organism: Callionymus lyra (assembly GCF_982586985.1). Lineage (NCBI taxonomy): Eukaryota > Metazoa > Chordata > Actinopteri > Syngnathiformes > Callionymidae > Callionymus > Callionymus lyra. Next base: position 14,009,745 of record NC_141834.1, read on the forward strand.
AGCAGTGAGCTCGACTATAAAAATTTCAGATGATAATTTGGATTCTGTTGATGTGAAAAAAAGGGCTCAGCATGCCGTTATAAAAATAGCGCCTCCTTCTGTTTTAAAAAAAACTTTCGGTCAAATGTTTGTGGTGACTGGTGCGGCTCCTCAGCCTGCTGCTAGGCAGTGATGTTTGGCAACCCTGGAGACACCACGGGACGTCAAACACACTTGGAGGTTTGGAAATCCATCTTTCCGTTGGGTTCGCCTTCTCCTTACCAGCTGCGCGAACATCAGACAAGCAGCAGAGCCAGATGTTGCATACAAACCACTCGCCAGGACTCCTCTTCCAGATCCCGCCACTCTTCAACCTCCTGACACTTGAAAACAACGTTGACCTCAATATTTCCGATGCAGAACGATGGACCTCCTTTAGTGCCGTGCGCCGACAGGAGAGGTGGCTCGGATGCTCAGGTTTGGAGATGAAAGGATGTCAAAGTCCTCTCCAAATAGGATCCGCATTTCTTCCGGGTTTTTTTCCTTACAAACTTCCTTTCGTGCTCTGGACTGGTTATCCGACCGTCGTAGCGCCGCCAGGTGGAAACGTATCAAAGGAGCTGGAACTTGAAGACGGAGGACGAGCTGCTACAACCCGACACTTCTCGTTTTTACGTGCCTCTTGTTCTTGTCTCGAGCTTGAATTCAGTTTTTAGTAGGCTCGGGGAATAAGCATGGACGTCAGCTCCCTTTGCTCTTCTAAGACCACAGACTCTTCCTGCTGGTGAAGCTGTTGACTTGAGGAAGGAGAAGAACATAATAGAACACTGTTAGCTGTGACATCTGATGGTGGTGATGGAGGGACCGTGACGGCTGCTCGTGTGGTGATCTTCAGAGGCGTTTTGGTGCAGAGAAGGTGTAGGAGAGGAGTGATCTTATAGCTAATCCCTCGCTTTCCTAGCATTGCAGGATTAATGATACCAAGGGTTTAAAGGAAAGTGGCTGCTCTGTGTGAGTGAATATCTAATGAAGCTTCACATTTTACCCTGTTACTGTAACTTTCTTGGTCTGAAATTGCTCCCTTTTGAGTCGTGTATTAACGTACTAGTCATCAGCACTCACTCCCTGCTCCAACTCCCCACATTACAAGGCAGCCAATGCAACTGTGCTAGTTTTGCAGTCTAGCATGGTAGGGTCATACTGACAGAAGGTGACGCCTAAGCCTGTAAGAAACTCTCTGCAGGTCTCTAAACAAGGAAAGCCGAGTGTGGACTGAACAAAATCAACCGGCAGCTCAGGCCTAAACCTGCGAAGAAAAGAAACAACACTTTAAGACGCCGACTAGACTTTGAAAACATTAAAAGATGGGAAATGTCTTACGTCCTGACTAAAGCACGCAGCGCTGCTATTCTCTCCCTCTCTACGAACTTGTCAATGAGGTATGAAGCCATGCGAGGGGCTTCGAGATAAAGCTTAAAGAAACGGTGAAAGTTTCCCAACGCCCAGGCTGCACGCAGAGAAAGCGCGTGAGCCACGCACGGATCCGCTCGCAGCTCCGGTGTTAAATACACCAACTCTGTGGTCACATCTAAAGGTCGGACACATGAAAGCGGTTAGAACGAGGCCTGGAGACGCTTCAAGCATTGTGTTTTAGAAAACAAACCTGCAGAGTTTTTAGTGAAGATGTAGTAGATTATTCTATATGCTGTAAACTCTCCAATATTCTCAGAGTGGTTGTCCTTATACAGGGCTTTCAGCTGCGTCTGGCACTGGTTGAACTCCTCGTGGTCGCCCTGCAATCAATCCACACTGAGTCTCAACAGGAACACGAATGCGTTCGTCAATGTGACAGAAGCTCTACCTTTTCCAGAGCGATGCGTGCATGACACTCGTACACCTCGACGGTGAAGTCGGTACGAACTCCCTGGACCTTCACGCGGAAGCAGGATTAGAAATTAGACTTCATGCAAAAGGGCAAAGAGAGAAAAACAAGTGCTTTGTGACAACTTACCGTCAAGTCCTGTCGAATAGACTTCATCTGCTCACAGGCATAAACGTAGTCCTGGTGATTCTTCCAGTGGAGTTTTACAGCCTGCAAAGATTTTCGTAGAACCTAAAGGAAATTAAATGGAACAGGTTACGAGCATGAAACGTTGAATTAAAAAGAACAAGACGACTCACATGTACAGGTCGCACAGTGGAGGGGTCCGGGGCGCACGTGAGCCTCAGGTAAGGCTTGGTCATGTCTTGACAGGTTCCAACGATGGGACAATCCTCCCAATTCAGGCTTTCTTGCGTCCCATCCGGTAAATCCAGGTTATTGATGCTGAGGACCAAGGGTTCTTGACGTAGCATCTTCTGGAAGCGCGCGGCACGACTCTGCTTTTTTGCCTCTTTGTTCGGATCATGGAAGTCCAAACCAGCATTTCCACCTTTCCTTTTCTTACCTGAAGGTGAGCTGGTATCTTCCGTGTTCCTGGAACATTAGGAACCCAGTTGTCATCGACTTGACTCTTAATCAGGTACACCGTTAATTATTATTACCGTCTTCCTCTGTTGGATTTTCCACCTCTTCCTCTTCCACGTCCCCTTTCATTGGCTCGATTGCGTTTCTGGGCACGCTTGGACAATTGTGGTTTAAGATCACTGGAGACGCTGCTGTCTGACTGGGATCCAGAGTCACTGAAATAGAAAAATTAACTTGAGGTGAGTTTATCTACAGTGTGCATCTATATTTTGAATATGTAGTAGTTTACCTGTGTCTGTGCCTTTGGCTGCTCCGGTCCTTTCGCCTGTCGTGTGATGGGGATGGTGAGCGGGAAGAGGAGCGTGATGAACTCGATGGACTTCTTTGAGAAAAGACGTTCCTATAGTTTCCCAATCTTTGACCGATGCCTCTGCCCCGATTAGATGCAGCAGTGTTTCCACCACGGCCGATGGAGATCTCCATGGTTCTCTGAAAAGAAACGCTTTCCCAACGACCCTGCTTGGACTTCAGACTGAAGAGGAAAACTATGTTAACCAGCAGTGAAAACCAAAGCACAATAACACAAAAACATGCTGAACCTACTCGGGTAAAGCTTCTCTGGTCCAATCAATAGTATAAGCAGAGCCATCCTTAAGCCTGTCCTGAAGAACCTCCTTAAGAACCTTCTCTGTGCGGTCTTTGTCTTCTTCAGACTCGCAGGCTGAGAAACATCGCTGCACATATTCCTTCATGGCTTGAGGCCAATCCTGTTGTCTGAAAAGATTTGAGTGAGTAATTACATTCAACACATTAAGGCTTCTGATAAGTTCCAACCTTGCCTGAGCTGTTCCAGAAGCAGAGCTGGAAGCAGAAGATGCAGCATCATTGGGTCCCGCAGACTTCTCATTTGCAGGAAATGTCTCATTCGAAACTTGGGAAGACGGAACCTGATTAGGTCTCTTGGCAATATTGAACTTCATCGAGGCTGTGCCCGGTGCTTCTGTAGAACAAACAAAACAGTGTTAACAATATCCATCTATAAATCTACTCTATCTTGCACTCTAGAAAAGATCAATTTACGTTTCATTCGATGCCAAAGTTGCTGCCCTTGACTCTGGGGTTTGCTCGGTTCCACTCGGCCTTGACCTTGAGCATACTGGTTAGCTTGTGGCTGGGATGAATTCTGTGTGGGCTGAAAATTATTCTGGCTCTGGAAGGCTTGGCCATAATTGGGTCTTCCCTGGGAATGATTGTACTGTGCATGCATTTTGTTTGGATCCCCAGCAGAATACGTCATAGGTTTTTTGGAATTGTAAGCACTCTGTGAGGGAGGAGGGGGGTACTGGGAGTTGGGAGGGGGAGGGAGGGTTGAGGGTGGGGGTGGAGGAAGTGTATCTAAGGTGGTCGGGCTCTGAGGAGGTTGAGGGGTAGAGGGGATCAGGGGTTGGGAGTAACTTAAAGGTGGGTCATCTATTCCAGGCACTGGGGGAGGCTGCAAAGAGCAAAAGTCAGCGATTATCTTACAGATCAAAAATAGCTACAATGGCCATTTACAGGTTTATCAGCTGTTGTCAACTAGTTCTTCAGGAAAAAATAAAACAATATGACAACTCACCTGCCCATTAGAAGGTGGTGCTACAGGATAAGATCCTACAGGATACTGGGGTTGTTGGTATTGACCGCCATACTACAAAAATAAAATACATTAAATAAGCTAATCAGGAATGGACTGCATGGTTATATATATATAATGAAAAACTTACTTGTGGCATAGGGTAGTAGTAATTATAAGGGTAAGGTGTGTACCCTGGATACTGGTGACCATGCTGCTGGTACCACTGGTAGTATTGTTGCTGCTGCAGGGTTGAATTTGTCACTGGTGGATGAAACTGCCAAAACAAAAAAAAAGTTATTTTCCAGTTTAAGCAAAAGGGACACATGGAAAGTGAACAAAAACACCACACCTCTAAAGATTGTTAATCTGAGCAATGTGTGATATCAGGGTGCATCATACACCAGAGTTAGACCCCTCGCGGGACTAATAAGGGATTCTAAAAAAATAAAAAAAATAAAATAAAAGTATATTCACGGAAGAATCGTTAATTTGTGTTTAAATACCTTAAAGATATTAAAACAAGCTTCATTTCTAGGTATGTGTATTCCACACATTCTGGTATATGGAGAACGGGTTTCCCAAAACATTGTTATTGTTACAATATTAGTAATGTAACAATAAACTCATACACGGCATATGCTTCCCCAAATGGTCGCATTGTGTATTTTTATTAGCTAGCCTCAAACACTGACATTTAACATCAAAGCCAACAGAACCCTTAAAGTCACATTAAAGCCCATGTATCCATGGGCTTTATTACATCAACATTAAATGCTCAAATGACGTCCATTTTTGCTTATTACTCAGTCCAGGCAAATGTTTTTTTTTATATACAGTAAATTGAAATGAAACTATTACACACTTAATAAAAAATGATGTCATCATGTGGTTTACACAATCTTAAGAACGGACCAAACATTGCGGCTTTCACTGCCCTGACCATGTGCACCTTTTGTGGTTTGCTTATAAAGTGTGAAATATTTTATGGATGCCAAGCCATATTCTCTATTAGGGCCTGATATTTTTATGACCAGTTTTTAACAACTTTTGTGTGAATATAAATATTTCATAAGGCGACTCCATTCAAATTTTGTGTTCATTTATATTGAAGGGATGTGTGTTTATATACATACATACATAGACACACATTATTGTATATATACTTTATTGATCCCTCAGAATGCATGTGTAGGCTTCTGAAAAAAACAGTAAGTCTCTACTATATGTTAGACCTCCTGAATTCCCCATTAAATACACTGAAGCCCTCAGAGTACCATACATAAGGAATTCCTTACCTCTTTCGGAGCTTTGGCAGTTGTACTCTTGTTAATCGAAGCAAGAGCTTGTCTTGCCTTCTCCCACTCAGGGTTTTCCTGTGCTTTGCTGCTGTCACCAGAAGCGCCGTAGGACCTACAAACATTTAAGATATACGTTATTGTTTATTGTGAAAATGACTCAAAGTTCAACCAGAAAGACATTTTAAGAAGCCGAAGATCTTAGTGATTCACAGGGAGATACTGGATTTGGCGAGGGTGACCAAGACTCAAATAAATATAGTCTTTAAATGGAAATGCGAAGGCCTGGTTAGCTTTAGTTGCTAACCTCGTATTAGCATCTGGTTATCTCAATAACATTGAAGTTAGACATTTGTCACGACTGACAGCAACGGCACCGTAAGGGTTTATATATGAATGTGGGATTTCGACAGTGGGCCATTTTGTGTTTAAAAACATACCAGTTTGAGGATGGGGTTGATTGTGTTGCGTTGGCCGCCATTTCGCCACACTCCCGTGTTAGCTTCGAGAAGCTAACGCTGGGTTCAGGGCAACCAAGCTAACGTCGTTTGCTTCCTGTTGCTACTGATAATAGGAAGAAATCCGACACAGTTTCTCTGAGTACAAGATAAACAGACAAACCTACCGTTTACCTATCCCAATAAATCTGTATTGCACACTAACATAAGGTGATTTGAACGAAAACGAAGGCGTAATACAGAAAAACAACAACCGACTCCGAGAAACAGCGAATCAAGTCTGGTCATACAAAATGGTAGCGTTCGGAAGTAGTGACGCAGAAGTGGGAGGGTAACTTCCTGCTTGCTAAATATGACGTCAGACGCTTGTTGAGGCATCCAATCAGAAGTCTTAATTTCCTATCAACACCCGATCTGATTCGTTCTTTCTTTTGTCAATCATCAAAGCTAAGGCGGTTCTATAACGCTTTAATACTGAAAGAAAAATTTAAAAATTACAATTCAACATAATTTTTCAAAAATATTCTATACTCTAATTTATTCAGGAAATAAAATGAATTTTATGAATATGAAAAATATTGTTTATTTCCAATTTACACATTATAATCAATGAGTATGTTTAATTCATTTTAAGAAATGTCATTCACATAATGTATTAATGACAAAAATAATACAATTTTAAAACATCCATAGAACGATTGCCTTGGAATTCTATATGTACGGTGGCCGAGAAGGCAATGGACTTTTTTCCTCCGTACTTGTCAACATCAAAGCCAGCAGATGGTGCTGTAAAGCTATGTAGTCTGTGAATTAGCAAAAGGATTTGAGTGGATAAAAGTTAATATAATTCTCAATCAAAAAATCAAATTCAATTCAATTCAATTCAATTTTATTTAAAGTGTCATATCATAACAAAGTTATCTCAAGACACTATACAGTTGAAATAAGACTACAGTTGATTAAGGAAAAATAGATTCAGCAATTCAACAAAGAGCAAGAAACAAAACACTGTACAGTGAGCAATGGCGAGGAAAAACTTCCTTTTAGAAGCAGAAACCTCGAGCGGAACCCGACTCATTGTTGACGGCCTGCCGCTTTGACCGGCTGGGAGGAAGGATGGGGAGGTAGACAGATGGATAAGGAGAGGAGTGAGGGAGGAAATAGTGAGAGAAAAGAGGAGAGTGTAGGAGGGTCCATGGGGGTGCTGGAGAGAACTTGGGATCTGATGACGTGGTGAAGATCCTGGATCAGCAGCTGCTCTGTAGGTGGATCCCTGGATCAGCAACAGCTCTGGAGGTGGATCCCTGGATCAGCAGCAGCTCTGGAGGTGGATCCCTGGGGCTCCGGGAGAGAAATAAAAAGGTGTGGGTTTGGGACAAATGTAGACAATACACAGGTATACAGACTCCGGTGACGGGTGAAGGTATATAGAGGGGAGGGGTTGAAATAGCCAGGCCAGAGGGCACATACCTAGCACAGCAGATCCAGACACAGGGGCCCAAGCCGCGGCAGGAACCCGCGGGCGACCAGGACCCGGCAGGCGAGATAACCACCAGAGCCGACCCCAAACACCAGCGAGAAGGCGGACCACCACCGGGGGCGCGAGAGGGCGGGCACAGGCGAGGACGACCGAGGAAGCAGAGAGGGGGAGGCACCAGGCGCAGGCACCGGGGCAGAGGGGCAGCCAGAAGAACCAGTCAGGGGATAGGGCCCCGGGGCCAGGCCGGGCGACGGAGGACCCCCAGACCGTCAGGCCGCCAACAAGTCCATAGCAGGGGACCGAGTCAAGGAGATGGGGAACCACCACAGCAGCGGCGGCGGAACCCCCCCAATACCCTGCGGACACGGCCAGTAGCCGGGTTGAGTGCCACCGCATGAGCCCGGGGAAGCAATGGCCAGGCACCGGCCCAGGGCCCCCGGGTCACAGGGGGGCCACGGTTGTGCGGGCAGGGCGGGGGCAGTGGGGCCGCAGCCGTCCGGGAACGGCCCCCAGTCTTTGAACTGTAGACCGTCCCCAACAGCCGCAGCCCACCTCCCCATGAGGGAAGTTTGGGGGGCCAGCAGTATTCGATGGGCAGTCCACGGTCTCTAAGGTGCCGAGGCCCCGCCCATCACACGTACTGAGCCCCAGCCACCGCCCCCACCCACCATGCACCACCCAGGGGGAATTAGCATATCAATGGTTTGAGTAAGTAAGTAAGTAAGTAATATTTATTTATATAGCGCTTTTCCAGACCAGGGTCACAAAACGCTTTAACAATCAAAACAATACTCAAAAAAGTATATACTTTAAAGATCAAGATAATACTGAGAACAACACAGGAGTTCCAGAAAATCAAGGAAAAGCCTGAACAAATAGAAACGTCTTAAGATATTTCTTGAAGGAGTCAGTAGATCATCAAACACAGAGGGAGAGGAAGATTGTTCCAAAGCTTAGGAGCAACAGCCTGAAAAGATTTCTCTCCTCTGGTCCTGAACCGTGTTCAGGAACCATAAGTTGATTCTGATCCACAGACCTCAGAGCCCGAGCTGGGGTTTAAGTCTGGATCAGATCACTGATGGAAGGTCTGACCATGAATAGATCTGAAAGTAAGAACCAGAATTTTAAAGATGATCCTGAAAGAAACTGGAAGCCAGTGAAGAGTTTTAAGAATCGGAGAAATGTGAGTTCTTCTACTAGAGCAGGTCAGAATGTTAAATAATAAATACGCCTTAAATACTGTTGGAATACGATAAATAATTACTTACTTACCTGCGTCTTAGGGAACAAGGCGAGAGAGATATTGTGAAGTTTAAAAAGATCTCGAGAGGTTTATCTCTTTTCTTCTTCTGTTTCCCCTTACAGGCTCTTCAACCTATATAGGTTAGGACAAAGAGAAATAAAGACAAAGAACACGATGATACAAAGTCTAAAGACCAAGAACATTGATCAAATAAAAATAACAAAGACAAAGGATACAAAGACAAAGGATACAAAGATTAACATAGAACAGAACGTCATGATACTTTTACTCCACTCCTGCCCCTGAACTCTGAATTGTAAGTAAGTAAGTAAGTAATATTTATTTATATAGCGCTTTTCCAGACCAGGGTCACAAAGCGCTTTAACAATCAAAACAATACTCAAAAAAGTATATACTTTAAAGATCAAGATAATACTGAGAACAACACAGGAGTTCCAGAAAATCAAGGAAAAGCCTGAACAAATAGAAACGTCTTAAGATGTTAGAAAACAATTAGATTAAGTTGATTAAATTAAAGTAAAATTAAACATATATTTTTTACCAACAACAGCTTGGCTACTATGCCTGCTGGAAAAAAAAGTCCCACAATCAAAAGCCCATAAAATCCTTCTTTCTCACAGAAGAAATATTGAATGAACATGTGTTGGCGAAGTGTGCGCCATTGTTATTGGTGTGTTGCATCATGAGACAAATATGTAGAGCATGTGTGACAAGACCTCAAAAACAATGACTCATTACGCTGTGCTATTGTCTGAGTACCTGTTTAGTGGGAAGCCTTCTCTTTTTTTAAACCCACTGACAGGAAGCACGGTGATGTGGATTTCCCAAAATACAATTCTGTCCATATTCATCTTTTTGTGTGTGATAATGTTTCAAATATGTTGTGATTTAGAACTTCTTTAACTCCAATATAAATTATAAGTTCTACACACTTGAAGAAGTCTGACCACATTGTTTTCATTCCTTCAATGAGACGACTGTCTGTGTTTCCAGTGAAGCCTGTCAAGGATTCCTCGTCTGTAGTATTTGTCGATTTACAAGCTACATTATATGTTACATGTTAGAGTCATTGAGTTCTCAAAACACCAACATTCAACAGGAATTACCAGAGAGACCCGAAGTAGGAGATATAAAAGGTGTGGTCAAGAAACACCCGTAACAAAATTGAACCTTTATTGTCAACGGATTCTTCAGGAACGTTAATGATTAGTGTCTTTCACATTTAGATCAGGGGTTCTCATTGGGTGTGTGTGATATTCACAAAAAGAAAGTTGTATTTAAAGGTCCTTTCAGATTAAATACGTACCACAAGCCCTGTTGAAAAGATCATTAATAAAGGAATGTACAAAATATACAACTTAACACAGGCTAGAATCTTCATCATGATCTGTATCTGTTTACAATCCAATCATTGACTCTGCTGTCAATAGTGTAATCCCCAAATTGTGTAAAAAAGACAACACAAGATTAAGCTTCTGCTTCTGTTTATGGATTAAGAATGTTTTCATCTAAAACTTTCTTTTGTGATGTATGAAAACACAACTATACCTCTCTACCGCAGAGATGTGTACAGTTTGGAACAGTGATTACAGGATTGTAAACGATTCAGAATGAGTTCTTGATTCTATGAGATCCCAAGGTAAGATAGTATTTAAAGTAAACAAAGCTAAGAACTGGCCTAAACATGTTAAGAGTGTCCTTAAAAGTATTCCACTTCACCCGGCAGGTCTGCACAGGAAGTTGGACTCTGAGCGCGGGGGGTAGGCATTCAACAGGGAAACACTGTCACAAATCCTGTTCCCAGTATTCCTGGATTACAACACTGCCCTTTTCAGATCATGCCGAGTTAAATCACGTCATCTGCAGCACTCATGAGTGATCGGAAGTGGGGTTTGATATCTGATGTGGATTTTCTTATATATGGATCATTATATCATACAGACTTAGATGGAAACATGTATATTAATCTCTAAAAGTTAAGAACACCAAAATGTAATATATAAAAATAAGAGATAAACTAAATGCAACAATCCTAAATGCTATTTAGAAATTGGTCACTCCTATATATCTCTTAATTCTGTTGGAACTAGATGGTGAAAAATAATTTATTGGAAACTATATGTAGAAATAAACATACAACCCTCTCCGTTTAGGATAGTAACCAAATAAACATTATACAATTTGTACCATTTTAAATGATGAAACTTCACATTTCTGTATTAATAGGTTTTTAGCATCGAATTTTCTCTTTGTTGAATAATTCAACTTGAAAGTTTCTATATTAAAAGGTTGAATCAGTTTTTATTTAATAATTGAATTAAAAAAAAAGTATATTGAAGGGTTATATGTCTTTTTGATAATTGAATTTGATAAAAAATCGAAAATGATCAAATATGATTAATTTATTCAACATTTAGTTTTTTAAAGTTATGATTATTATTATTATTAATGTCTAGCCTTCTTGGCATAGCAACATTTTTATATTAAAATTCCAAGGCTACTAATACTAGATAAAATATTTAGAATTTTTCAATCCTAGGAATTAGAAAATAAAACTCTTATGTGCCTCTTTAAAAACACAGCTAATTAATTAATTAAAAAGGCTACGTATTTAATTAATTTAATAATTTAATTTAAATTTTATCAAAACAATTTATTTTTGAATTATTGGAATTGTAACGTCAAACTCAACGTGTAAAAAAACAGTTTCGTAAATATTGGATTCATTTTTCTTTTTAAATCAAATTAAGCTTTTCAATATAGAAATGATTGTATTCAGTTATTATTTTATTAACATTTGTCATTTTTCATTAAAATAAAATAAATAAATAAAATATTCTGACGTCACTGATAACATTAGCTCACCACAGGTTGGTGTCATTACGTCATCGGCTCATTTACCTAATGGATTCCTCACACATATACGATCTTTAAAAAAAAATATTGTTCTCATATTCCTACAGATTTACTTCCACCCCCCAAAAAACTTGTTGTTACCCCACGGATCAGAGCAGCTTTCACGTGTCTGTGGGGCGACAGCGTGTTCCAGCGCGAGCCGCCAGATGTCCGGAGCGCGCGTCACTTCCTCGTCCTGCCCATCCCTGTGGAAAAAAGAAAAGTCTCTCACACTGACGCGACGGCGAGGAAAAAGAAGCGAGGGAAAGTCGAGAAGGGAGTCAACAAAAAAAACACCTTTAAACTATTGGGAGAAGTCGTCCGAACCGAGGAGGAGCTGAAGGTTTGAGATCATCTTAAAAAAGTAAGTTTTCTCAGAACTCTGGGATGTTTTGGTGTCGAGCCGTTGAACAACAGAAACTCTCGCTTCTGAATCCAAACGTTTTTAACGACTGATCAATATCTCTTTGAGGTCATGTGATTATATTGTTAGTTAATAGTTTAGTTTAACTTATAAACCCTTTTATTTTTTAGTACTACTAACCCACCAGGTTTCTTACGTTGGAGTTTGTACCACGTGATTTTCCTCACTTAATATAAATAAAACCAGATAGTTTGTTAATATTTTGAGTGTTTTTTATCATTTCAAGTTGACAGTAGTTACAGATATGTTGGGTCAGGAAAGTTACACTCCTGCTTGTGTTCATCCACAGACACACACACACACACACACCCCTGAGGGTAGAGAAAAGTATGTGCTAGCGTTGCATGTGTGTGTTTCAAGTACAAGTCCCAGCAAGGCCGTCACACCAGACGCTCAACGCTTTTCCCACAGTGTTGCACAACCATGACTCCTGACCCGGGAACTTTGTTTTTAAGCTTATTTTTTTTTCTGACCCGCTTGTCCACTTGCAGACATGCCGCTCCACCACAAATCCACCCGGGCCCCTCGCCTGGACCCCACCATGATCTCGGCCCCGCTGGGGGACTTCCGCCACACCATGCACATCGGGCGAGGGGGCGACGCGTTCGGCGACACCTCCTTCCTGGCCACCCTGGGACCCAGCCCCCCACCCCCCAGCGCCGACCCGTCAGAATCCACGACGGACCCTTCGGAACCTCTGGACGCACAGAGGAACGATGACTTCAATGACTTCGACGAGCGCCTCGAGTCGGTGTCGTCCTTCACCCTGGACTTGGATCTGGATCTGGGGCCCTCCATGCTGGGCGACGTCCTCGGGGTGATGGACGGACTGGGGCTTCAGGACGACGTGTTCGGTACCAAACGAGGCACGACGACGACGTCGGAGGAGGAGGAGGCGAAGAAGAAGAAGAAGAACCCCGAGTTGTCGGTTAGCATGCAGAATGGGAAGAACTCTGCGGATGAGAGCCAGATGGGGGTCGGCCGGGTACCAGATGTGAACGGCATCAAGCCCAAGGGTCTGCGACCGAAAGTGAGGTTCAGCGACAAGCGGGAGGAGATCATCCGGCAGGCGTCCGAGGAGGACGAGGGTCAGGAGTTCGACTTCCAAGACGACGATCATCAGCCGGAGGACCTCGGCCAGGGGGAGAAGAAGAGGGGTCCGGTCGGTCCGGGCGAGACGGAGCTCGGCAGACCGGAGCTCCCGCCCAGTCCCGCCTCGTCCCACAGCTCGGAGTACGAAGGGGTGACGGCGCTGGACAGGAGGCTGGACAGCGTCCACTCCGAGAGCGACACGGAGGACGAGGAGGACGAGGGCGTCGGGCGAGGCTACACGTTCGAAGACGAGTTCGACGATGAAATCGGTTTATAGGAATCAAAGGAACTATGAGTGTGAGCGTCTGTTGCTGGAGAACTTTTTTTTTAAATCTTCGAGAGAATCATCCAAAGACTCGTGATCACAAGCAGCCATTGTTTTGACAGTGAAAGATTCGTAGCACTTTTTTTTTATTTTATTATCCGAGATGTTTAAATACCGACTCACGCCGAGTTGAAGATGTTTATTGACTCAAGGGTGCACGACAGCAGCTCTGGGACGTTGACTTCACGGTGCCTTAAAGGGAGAAAAGAAATGCTTAAAAAAAACAAAAAAAACTCTAACAATGTCTTACTTTACTTTTGTTTACTGCCTTCTTGTTTTCTCGAGCACATCTTTGACTGTGAACTTTTCACATTCCACCTCTGACAATGTGAGATTTGATGCAGAACCTGGTTATTTAGCATGTTTTCGTACCAAAGCTATTATTTTCAGCTGCTGGGCTGTAAAAAAAAACAACAACGAAAAACCCTTTGAAATGTTACGACAATCGAAAGACACTTCTTTTTCTTGTGCAGTTTTTGGGTCTGTCATGCTGTTCAAGACATGGTATGATACATGTACTTATGTGTTTAAGAGTGACAGCGAAAATAAAACATTACTGGGATATTCAAACACGTTTTTAGTGTTTATAAAATAAATATTATTGAAAGTTTTTATGTGCAGAAAGAAAAAAATAAAATAAAAAACCTTTTATTAAAGATACAATTTTTGTGTAATGCATGTTTTCAAAAGCCCTCACGACTGGATATGAGATACAAAAAAAATAATGAATAAAGAAAAGTTAGATATTTATACATGGTGTCATTTGTTTTGTCAGAGTGACTGCAATTATATTTAGGAGAATTTATTTAGAAAATAAACGGTTTAATTCTACGTATCTAAAATAAATAGTTGAATCAGTTACTTGTTGATTATTCTTTCTAGAAGTTAATACACAGAACATTTTATCTGGTTCATTACCGGCAAAAAATGTACTTTGTAAATAATAAAATATATATATTTACAAATTATTATGTGAAAATAGTTTTAATATTTTGGGATATCTTCATATAAATCAGTGTAGAAAATATGCCTTTGTACAACATTTAATACAACTTAAATTAATAAACATTTTCAAAACAGAGATGAAACTAAAATATTATAAATCAAGTTAACATCATGTTTAGGGGTTACTGTATTTAAAGATTTAACCAAACATTCTAAGATGTGCTTTTAAACTAAAGACCAAGAGGCAGATACTGAGTCACTGTCTGCCATCATTATGACAGAAACAGACTGAAGATAGATATTCAAAGTCAAGAATAATGTTCCAAAAATATAAATAATTATGGAATTATGAGTAAATAATCTTAAAACAAAAATATACTGTATTTGTTTGGCCTTCACTAAGATTTTTGTCAACATTTTGTCTAAGAGATTTCAAATTTCCCATCTCGGTGGAAAATAAACATGACTATGTATGATTTTCATTATGAAAATGTTCATAATGATGTTAATTTAAAAGAAAACATAAAATAGTTAAATGCAGAAGCAGCAGAAGTGGAAATCTTCCAACACATGTATTCCAGATGCTTGTGAATAACGGCTGCTGACCCGATCACGCCATTATCAGCTGAATCGCTTATTTCTGAGCTTTGAGAAAAAAAAAGAAAAAAAAAAGAAGCATGTGATACTTTTCTGTTCTTGTCTGAGACCTGGAGCAGCCGCTCGATCATACCACAGTCACGCAGCAGGATGTACCGAAAAATAGATTAGTCATAAATCCTTGGGAAGAGTGGTGGAGTTATGGGATGTTAGCTCGGGGAGGTCGCTTTTGTTTACGTTCACTCATCAAGACAGACTAGGTTTTCACAGTGACCAGCTTTTGTTCACCAGACTTCAGTGAAGTTTTCTCGTCGCCCTCTTGGATAATTCAGGCTTTAAATCGTCCGTGAAACCTCAGTTATTTTTATGGATGGAGTACTTTATTTTGACACACTGGTTTCCTCCCACAGTCCAAAAACATTGAGGCCAGTAGTTATATGTTCCCTTTGATGAACTAGAGACCTGTCCCTAGCCTCTTAACCTAGCTAGCTGGGACACATTTCAGCCAATGCAATGATAAATAAGAGTAAAAAGAAAGGGACAAAAAATATGCAATTATTCATTGTATATTGTATTTTATTTAAACATAACCCCCCCCCCCAAAAAAAAAACATTATTCACAGGTTACTTTGATATAAAACCACTGAAAATATTTAGATTAAGATAATTATCCTTTTTTTTTAACTTTAAATAACTTAAACCTAGTTGTTTTTTGGAATTTAACCAGTACATGATGCATTTAAAAATGGCTGTAAAGACTATTTTTTCATGATCAGTTTTGTAGTTTAACTTTCTTTTTCAGGGCCACATAAATTAAGTCAAAGGACTGCATTTTACCACACTTTTCCAAAGTCTGTGTAAGAGCTGCAACTTGATTAACAATATAAACAGCCTCTCTTTAATATTGGTTTTAGAATGTAAATGTTATAGAAAAAACGTGTAGAGTCACCTTTAGTAAAAAATAAATCTATTTGAAAAGGGGAAAATGGATTTTAATTTGTTGAAAAACAAAATAATTTGTCAAGAAATAGACAATATTTGACATGTGTGGAATAATACAAAACTAGTTGTATAGAGCAGAGAATATTGCCTCCATATTTGTCCAGGTACAGCCGAGGGGAAATATTATTTACATGTATTTCTGTACACGTTCAAGTGTAGCGACTTCACACTGATATTGTCCTGAACACGTTGAAGCCGGACAGCGCGGTGGAGATCATGATGCCGGTGAGCTGGGGGTGCCAGTGGAGCTCCTTGATCTCCGACTGGCCCTGGTGCAGGAAGAGCAGCTGAGGCGGCAGGTCCTTGGTGGCCTCCACCCTGGCGCCCACGTCGCACGACTCCACCGACAGATCCCACTGGCTCACCACGTCGTCGGCGCCGGACGCCGCGAACACGCTGGAGTCCACGGGGTTCCACTCCACCGAGGTGATGGGGGCGCTGTGCTGCTTGAAGTTGGCCACGGGTTTCCCAGCCTGCAGATACAAGAATACAAAAACATGATGCCAACGTTCTTCTCGTCATTTGAAGTACGTCAGTCAAACTCGGATGACGTCTCCTGCAAATGAAGGGTTTAGATTAATCTGAGGGTGTAATGTTACACGCCCTGACTGCCGAGTCAATAGAGATGTGAGCGAGACTCTGACCCAACCTGTAAAGACGCTGTTGAAACGCCTCGAAATATGTGCAGCAGCAGCTCATGACTATTAGACCGAGTGTTTCTACGTAGTTCAGTGAACGAAAGGCACTACTATCAATCAATCATCCCAAGTACATACTTGACAAACCCCAACAGAAGAACTCGCCCTTTTCAAAGAACCACTTAAAAAAAAAAAATAGTCACCGCCTCACATTTGTAAAGAATACAACGGAAAATATTGATATGTTTTTATTATCATTATTATTATTATGATCAACTTGCGTTTACGATGATTCAATAATCATGGTACTGCTTTTAAATTCATTTCTACCTCAACACACAAATGTATTTAAACATCGTACCTATACAATTTGACATGCTTATATTGTTTTTAGATAAAAAATATATATAGAAAAAATCCCTTTATAGAATTAGGTTTTAATATTATAAATGTGCATTTAAGGTAGAAATTTATTGATAAATTGTTTTTTTTCCAAATTATCCTCAGCAAATACAGCAATTTTTCATAAAAATAAAAATTTATTATTTATTATTATTATTTAATAATATTATTTATTACAAATTTAAGCATATACACACAGAGAAGTTTGAATAATGAAAGTTGATCCATCTTAATGAGATCCAGGCCTCATAAGATATAAAAGAACATTTATTTTTCCAGATTTTCTTTAATTCTTAGAACATATTTTTATCGTTCTGTCACCTTTGCCTTCAAATAATGTTTTTTTTTTTTTTAATTATTTTCAACTGGGCTAATAATGGTTTCATTTTCACTCTAAAGGCATTTATTTTCTGAACTTAATCATTTTCAAGCGTGAATTAAATCACCACATTTGGTGGATTTGTAGTCCTGGTGAACATGAGGATCGAATTTCTAGAAGGTTCTGACCTGCTCTTGTTTTCTAGGAGGAACCTGCATGACGGTCCCTCACAGCCAGGTGTCGCTGTAGCGCCGTTTTGAGTCCAACGTTCAAACGACCGAAGGTCACCAGTCGATGACTGACGTGATAATCACGCCACATTTTTTTTGAATGGCTTAAGCACTTTGATAATATATCATAAACAATCCAGTTGTATTTTGTTTTATTTAAGTTGCCTTCCAAAACAATAATAAATAATTAAAATATTCTTCACTTTTTCCAGCCAATCAATCACCTTAAATCCTTTAAATAGCTGTCGACAGTGTTTCAAACTATGGTTGCAAGTTAAGGGTTACTGACGGCTCCGAGTTGTGCCAGGAAATCTAACTCTCAACCCGATATAAATTGGACTCGACCGGTCATTAAAAGCCGTTGATGAGTAATTTAATGGGATCTGATGAGGCTGCGAGGCACCAACACAGGAGCGGGTCGTCAACGTCTCTCGGCACCGACACTCAGAGTGAAAGTGAAAACGACAAGAAATAAAAACTTCATTGTGTGTTTAAGGTGGAACAATGCAAGTGATTCAAAAGGGTGCGATTGTTTAAAAGAAACATACTGAAACTGAAGGAAATAATAAATAAATATTCCAAATAGTCAATGTAACCCAGTCAAAGTAAATAAATAATATATATATATATATATATAATATAATATGTAACATTAAATAGTAATATAATTAGTAAAATGAATATATCAATATAATGTTCTAACTGTGATCATTTAAGTACAAATTGTGAGTTAAAATGTGTTATTGGAATGTGTTATATTTATTCATATATTGCGACTTTTGTGGGGAGTGGATTTTTGTTAATAGAATAATTGATGGCGCACCGGTGCGCGCAGGTGGCGCAGATTATAGACCCGCCCCTGCCGAGGGAACACCGGCAGAATACCGGTGGTAGAGTTTTGGAGTGGATGTGTGTCGGGCGGTTTTGGACAAGAGGGGAAATACGGTGAAACTGAACGGACAAGTTGGCGAACGTGAATTGTCAACCCGACAATCTGGGCGGCCGTTACTTGCGCCGTGGACTTCCAAACGAAGTCCGGAGAGGTTACGCGGAGTTCCAAAAGATCGTCAGCTCACCACACGTGAGCCGACGGAGGACGAGGGTTCGCTCACACAGTTGAACCCGAGCGGTGGCCGTCAACGACCCGTCCGGGAGCGCACCTGCGGAAAGCGCGGCGGGTGCTGGAGCGCCCCACCGACGAATCCCCGCCCAGACCTACGCTGAAAGGTACTGTTTTTTTGTATATTGATACCACTCCACTGGAAGGAGGGACACTTTCGTTTGGATTACGGAGCCCCCCCACATTTCAGACCCGCGACGCCCTGGACCTTTAAAGAGCTGGCCGTGTGCGTGTGTGTGTGTGTGAGTGTGGGCCCTTGATTGTTTAAATTGTAAATGTACATACGGGTTGTTAGGGAATTTGAGTTTGTTCTTTTTTTTAATCCCGGTTTATGTGTGTATTTGCAAATTGTTATTATTATTATTGACTAAAAACTAAGTTTTGAATTTAAACCTTGCGTGGTGTGTGTTTATTATTATTTGCCTATAGTGGTTCAAGGGGATTTATATATAGTAATTACGTTAACGGACCCGGAAGCCCTCCCCTCATTATCCTGGTAAGGGGAGCGCTACATCAATTTTACAGGTATTTTCTACAAGACTTGTTGAACACTTTGTAAGTTTCTATTCGTTCTTATCTCACAATATACCTGAACAAACTTTTTTCTAAGAAAAAGTGTCATATTTGGAAAGTGTCAAAACACCTGTGTTCTGGCAGAACTATTTGTAGGCAAATTGTTTTCCTGACCTTCTACTTTGTACTCTGTGATGAGTTCACTAGTAAGGGGGTGTTCTAGATCAATATTTGGGGGAAAATGAAACCAAATTCAGTTGCTTTTGTTCTGGTTATTTCAGTTCGTGTTATAAAAATTCAAGTATTGATACCCATCACTAAATGCAGTCAGGGTTAAGGTTTGAGTGATTCCTATTCTGATTCCAGTTTCGGTTCCTCACACTTGAAAAAGTTTAGGATATTCATTATTTCTGGATTAAATAGTCTGACTTTCTCCTTTAATTTGTTTTTTTATTTATTTGTTTGTCTCACTTGTATTGACTTTACTATGATTGGCCCATTTTAAAAGAACAATTTGAAAATCATCCATGAACTCACATATTATTATAATCAATTATGACTACATTTTCACTCAAGAGCTTTACTTTTGAAAAAAAGCCTCATGGAAAACAACTTTATCAAGAATATAAATGTCAAACCTTTGATCGCTTCCAGGAGAATCTAAAAGCTACACTT
This sequence comes from Callionymus lyra, assembly GCF_982586985.1. NCBI lineage: Eukaryota > Metazoa > Chordata > Actinopteri > Syngnathiformes > Callionymidae > Callionymus > Callionymus lyra. The sequence continues at coordinate 14,029,480 of NC_141834.1, forward strand.
TCAATTACTAGAATTGCTCTTGTGTAACGCTTGGTATCGAGAATCGATTGTACGTTCCTGTCGTTTTCTCACCTTAAACTGCCGCAGGTCCCAGACCTTCAGAAGCCCGTCGTCCCCTCCCGACAGAAGAAATGGTTCGCTCCGGTTCCAGCTGATCACGTTGACGTCGGACGTGTGCGCCTCGTCGACCGACAGCATGGAGTTGGGTGGGGCGCGGGTATCCCAGACGCGCACGGACTGGTCCACCGAGCACGAGGCGAAAACCTTCGGCGGAAAAGTAAACATGGTTAGATATCCTGATCAAACAAGATGAGTCTGATTCCGTCCACGCAAAACTCTTAAGCTCTTGATAAACAATATCATTTGCTTTTGAGTCACAACGATAATTATATTGTTTAATATATGATCACGTGTTGACACAATAACCTTCTTAAAACTCTTTCGATTTAAGCGAGTACTTTCATTTCCCAGTAAGAGCAGATAAAGAAACTCACCGTGGCTTCCGTTGGCGACCACTGCAGATCCTCCACAGACTTGGTATGCGAGCTGAACGGCCGCTGGTCGATCTTCCACGAAGTCCCGCCTTCCTGTGGCTCCCAGACGTGGATGTTCTTGTTGCAATCTCCGCTGACAAGTCGACCTGTTGAATCATAGCGTTGGATTCATCCTTACTTAATAGACTTAACTTGAATAAAATATCACCACCTACCAGGTACGACAGGCGACCAATCGATGGCGAAACCTTCGGTCATGTGACCCGAGAAGCTAAAGAGGGCCTTGGCTTCCTTCTGTTGCTTAACAAAAGTTGCCATGGCAACGGAACTGTGGATGGCTTCCAGCTGAGTTCGGAGGTCAAATATTTCTACCTGTCCTTTTTCCGACCAAACAGCAGCCAGAGACTGATTGCCTCGCTCGGTCACCTACAGGTGAGAGAACGACGAGTTGGTACCAAAGATGGAATAAAAGAAGTTTGATATTTTCATTAAAGCACATACTCGGACTCTGTTGATGCCTCCGTAGTGAGGCATCATGGCCAGTTCCATTTGAGGCTTTTTTTCTGCCTCTTCTTCTTCGTCATCCTCACTGTCTTCATCGCTGCTCTCCTCATCCTCTTCTTTATCTTGCTTGGTTCCATGAAGGTTGTGCATGCGCATCACCAGAAGTCTGAAAGATTGAGTGTAAAGAAGTGAACAATATATCGAAAATCCTTTGGTTATTCTCCCATCAAATCAGTTGTATGCTGGGGGTTTTTTTGCACTTTGTTCCAAATTTTCACTTTCATGTCTTGTGATGTTGTTACACGCGTTGTTATACGTTGTCTTTTTTTTTCAATTTAGGGTAAATATATTTTACAATTTAAGTGCATTTTGTTTTGAAAATGCTAGTAGCGACTTCAAAACTTTATTTGAAGACATAACAACTGGGCGCAGTTTTAGTGCATCTGCAAATCAAATGAGGTCTGAATCGGCAGATCTGATGTGTGGAGTCCATCAAGGTTCTGTTCTGGGTCCTTTATTGTTTTTGCTGTACTTGATTCCCCTCAGTAAAATCATTCAGAGATTTCCTGATGTTTCTTATCACATTTTCACTGATGACATCCAGCTCTACTGATGGTTCCACGCACACGGTTCAGGACCAGAGGAGAGAAAATCTTCATGGCTGTTGCTCCTAACCTTTGAACGATCTTCCTCTCTCTTTTTGCGTTTGATGGATCTACTGACTCCTTTAAGAAACATCTTAAGACGTTTTTATTTGTTCAGGCTTTTCCTTGATTTTCTGGAACACCTGTTGTGTCATCGGTTTTATCTTGATCTTTAAAATATATACTTTATTGAATATTGTTTTGATTGTTTAAGCGCTTTGTGACCCTGGTCTGGAAAAGTGCTATACAAATAAAAACTACTTACTTACATTCCATAGGTACTCATTTATGCTTTATATTAAAAGCATGACTCGTGTCATTTCACAGCAGTAAACTATTATTCATAGGGTAATACATTTGTTATAATATAATAATAATAAACACCTGTTAGCCATGGCAGAGTCCGCCTGGGTCCCTGCACACAGCAGCATGGAGAGAGGATGTTGCTCCCTCTTGTCTCCATCACCATCTTTGATGACGTCAAAACTCAGACACGGAGAACCTGAAACATCAAAAGTGTCAACAGGTCAACATCCGGGTTCTTTCCTCCCGAGGAGCGCGTTGTTGTCACTCGCCTGTCTGACACTCGTGGTACACGCGGTAGGCAGAGCGGTCCATCTCCAGCTCCTCTCCGGGCTGAAGCGGCTGAATTCCCGGCACGTAAACTTGCTTCTCCTCCTCCCCGCCGTCCCCCTCCATCTCCACTCCTTCGTCCTCGTCGCTGGCGGCCTCGTCCATCTCGTCCATCTCGCCTCCTTCCTCGGCAAACGTGTCTTCGTCGGGAGCAGACATCTTGCTTCGAGCGCTTACTTCCGGTTAGAGCCTCACCACGTGGTTTAAACCCCGTCCTCCTCCACCCCTCCCCTCCCTGTTTCTCTTCTTCCCACCATTTACGGGAATCCAGCTGCCATTTGGGAATCTGCTGCCAGGAAAATCATCGAGAGTCCGAACGGCTTCACAGCGAGGACACAGTTGAGTTAAACAAAAAAAAAAATACACAACTCTAGACCCCAAAGATAAGTTACTACTCATATAATTACTCTTGTTTATATTTGACGCCATGCCAGTCAGTTGTATGCTAGCTACTTTCTATAAAGGTCAGAGGTCATTCATAGTCCCCACATTCATAGTCACTGAAGCTTATGATTTCTTTTTGTTTCTTAGCTGGTTAGTAACCCCCCCAAAACAAGTGGAACAATCAACAGGTTGCTTGCTTCCTATGCACTGAAATATAAATAATATAAAATATAAAACGACTAATAGTTCATGAAACATGCTGACAGTGTCAGAAAACAACTGTAAACTTTCTCAAAAATATAAACCACATTTGTGTGTGGTTTAATCCCACACACAGTGGACCTGATTCAAATGAGTCATAATGGACCGGGTTAAATCGGGTCAAGCGACAGGCAAATCATCTGGGTTAGTGATGGAAAGAGTTTGTTCTTTTTTCAAGTATAATGGTGAAAAATATGCTGGGAAAAAAAGTCAACCCAAGGGCTGAAGCGAATACTAAGCTGTAAAAATTCAGGAATAAGAAAACATGTTATTGATCATCTCACGATGATGTTCTATTGTTAAAATGCATTCCTGGAAAACAAAAGCAAAATAACACTTTTATCAAACTCGTAGAGAGCTATAAGTTATCTAAAAAAATGATGTACAGTGAGTTAAAAACTAGTCAAATGAAAACTATTTTGCATCTTGAAAATACAAGTCCTCACGTCTTATCACAACAACAGATACATTTTTGACAGTTATTATCTTGTCAGACTTAATGGACAATACTATGAGATTCACTATCATTATTGTTGAATACATTCGATTAAACTAATAGCCATTTAATTCGCTTAACATAAGCTCTCGCTGAAGGTCCTGGGCCTCTTTTTACAGCACAGTGACTGCTGACAAACATCTATAATTCTCAAATAAAAAGGAGACTTACTTCCATCCCCTCAGCTACTCTACTTATTTTCCACTCCAATTTGTGCTGAAGAAGCAGTTTTTTGGCTTAAATCTCATGCTTAATGTTACAATGGGCACCTATACATGTTTCTCTTTTTGCTTTAACAAGAAAAACTGACTATTATAATCAATCGCATCATCAAAATGAAAAATACAAACTAGAAGCTATAGTTCAAAGGTGAAAATTCAACTCTTCAATTTGAGGGTCTTCAACACAAACTTGCTATAGTTAACTATAAACATAGGTCGAGCTAAATATTGTACATTTGAGATTAATTTTACTCTAAAAATCAATCAGTTGTTGAAAAGTTACACTAAGTAAACTCTGCTGCAGAAAGCTGGAATTTTGTTTGGATAATTTACGCTGACTCCCCACCTTTGGTTGTTTACCATCTTATAAACACAGATTCTCAAATGCTAGAAGAATGTCCTTGTTAAGACGCAGATTCTTATGGTGAAATAGAGAAAAACGAGTTGCAAGCTCGTTCGAAAACGACCAGAGGGGCCTTCCAAGGACAATCGTGAACGCGGCAGCCGTGGGTGTGTGCATGCAGAGGCATGTATGAGCTCCTCACATGTGCTCACTCTCTCTCATATGGATCGTATTTAGTGTTGAACAACCTTTGGAGTCACATCCAGGGTACATTCCTTCCTCATCCCCTCGTTTATCCTTCGGTTTTAATCTGAGTTGGCAAAACTGTTGACACAACACAGGCGAGCGGCCACGAAAAAAAAAAAAACGCCTCCCCCAGTAACAACACAAACTATATCTAAATGGCTTTAATTTACAATTTTTTATACCAAAGTAAAAGTCTATTGACAGTCGTACATAACATTCATTGTAAACAGTGAAGAAGTTCTCATCAAAAAAGACGATGGCTTATGTGCATTGGCTTGGTCAGCGCTGATCAAAGAGCGTAGCTAGATGGGCGGAAGGAAGGCTGTATGTCCGGGATATTACCGCGCGAACACTGTTGGACAGTGAACTTCAGATACTTTATTCAACTTTGGACATTAACTGCAACCTGTGCATGTCACTTTATATTAACATTAGTTAGCTTACTGCATAACAACATGTAGACACAGAGAGAAGAAACAATCGTTCAGTGCCAGGAAGTCTTGCATTTTTTGTGTGCATCATTTTAAAAAAAAACAAAAAACAACAACATCCTTTTTTCTTCCTATTGCAGCCACCACCAGTAGAGTCTGAAAAGCAAAGTACTCCAGAGAGAAGCGGAGAAGGACGGGCATCTGTTGGTTAGTGGCAGCGAATAGTCTATGATGCCAAGCTCGTCTTCCTCGACACTGCTAATGGCACGAGTGGTTAAGAGTCTCGCCCTCGATGGGCCGTAGTCCTTTCTTTCAACCGCTGGTGGCAAAGTGGGGAGGGGGCAGGTCGCAGTGGAGCGTAGGCATCCGACCTCCAGCCACCGGGTGAAGAGCTCTGATGTTAGCTTGAGAAGCTCTTCTGGGGAGGATAGTAATGTGGGAAACTGGGTCAAGTCCATCTCTTCCCGGAACCTCTGTGACAGAAAAGGAAGGAAATGCTTTAGAAATCTGAAGTACATTAAGGTATTTCTTCCCACAGTTTGGAATATAGGATGTACTCTCATTGGTTTTGACATTCTTGGATCTTTGGCTACAGATAGTTTCCGCCAGGAGTTTATTCTGAAGTTGACTGCAACTTTGAATTCCTGATGTCTGCATTTTTTTTTTTAAAGCGATCCATTACAGCTGATCTTTGCAACAAACCAGCTGGGCCACATCCTTCGTGATAAGTGGAGATTCCACTCACTTGTATCACTTAAAAAACTTTTCCTCAAAAAATGTCCCAAGTGTCACTTGTTAACCAGATTTTCTCAGTGAGCAACACAAAAACAGGCATTAATTCAAACCACGCTTCCAACGAAAATTACACATACCTCTGTGTTTTCGTTCTTCTTTATTATCTTATCCAGTGTGTCTTTCAGTTCCTGCACCAAGGAGTGATTTAGATGCTCGTTCCAGAGGTTTCTGAAAAGCACTTGCCAGGAGTCCAGGAGGACGATTGCAGCAGGAAACACACAACACTGGGTGGAAGAAAAGCGGGTGAGAAATGTGCACAACAGGTTAATAGATCAGCTCAATATCAAATTAATGCGTACGAACACAACTTGTTTTCACTCACTGGATCAGTGTCACATAGCATGCCTCTGGTGTAGCGATGCTCTACGTGGTAATCTTTTGGAAACACAGTCCGCTACAGGAAAACATTTTTTTTTTTTAATTAATGATTGATCAGAGACGACAAGTTGATCATAGATTATACCAGGTTACTGAACTTTATTTAACTGGTCACAATTGCCATGAAATGGTTAAACAAGTTCTGAACATGAAAATCTAAATGAAAACAGATTCAGTTTCAACAAAAAAAAAAACTCAAGCAACTTACAAATCCAGTTGGGTTTGAGTCGAGAGTCATTTTTAAGTTCTTCACAACCTCTGAGTCAAAGTCACCACATCCACCACATCGGACCGTCAAGAATGATAGCAACAGCAAAACTGCGAGCGGAGAGCGAAAGAGAAACACATAATTAGTGGAAACTTTCTGCGGTTTGTCGGCATGAAACAAAGTGCGCACCTACTTAGAAACATTACATCAGTTACTGCCTGAAGTTGATCTTGCAAAGCATGCTGTAGCTCACCAGGAAACTACAGCGACTAACCACACGGTCTTTCGAGAGAAACTGCTTCGGCTTACCTGGCAGTGACATCCTTTTATCTTTCTGAAAATGGACATTTCTCCATTTCTCTTGTTGACAGCAATCAGAGACAGAGGTTCCCGTGTCAGTCCGTGAAAGGCAAAAGTTTACTCCTCCCTTGTGGTCTTCAGGACTTTGACTGAGTGCCTTCCTGCGTCTTCTTCTTTAAAGCTGGATAGTCGGTCTTCATGTTGACATCCCTTATACATTCCTTCCTGTGGAGCTCCTTTGGTACTTTCCAGCAAAATGCCTGATTTATCCTCTCACGCCATCCCGCTCTCTCACTTTGGATTTTCCCACTTAAGCCTGAGTGGCTGCAGCTTTTTTTCCCTTATGAAAGCTTTTGTTTGATTTTGTTTTCTGTCTCTTTTATCTTTCCCCCTTTTCACTCCGTCCCTGCTGACCTAGAAGCTTTCTGAACTGCCTAATTTGAATCGCTCCTCTCGCCCTTCCTGAATGGTCTCTTCTTCTGCGCGTCTCCCTCTGGCCACCGAGTCCTCACTCACACCGAGGCGCAGCTCAAAGTGAAAGTGGTCTGCCTATCTTCTCCCTTTAAGTCGCAGCCCCTCCCACCGCCACACGTTTTACCTCATTATTGACCGACCCCAAGCACCCTCCCCCTGCTCCCCAGTTTCCCTGACCCCCATCCTCCTCCCCCTTCCAGTGAGGCTTAGTCATGCAATTGGAGCGTATGTTTTTCATTTGGACTCTCCCCCACACCTCTGTTCCTGTCGATCCCATGCTCTTTATTCCGGCTGTGTCAGGACGCAATGTCATCCCGTTTAATCACCACATGATTCCCTTTATCTCTTCAAAAATATTCCAGCAAAACAGGATTGCGACATCACTTCGCCAGAACTTGCAAGTCATACCTTGCGTTCACTTGTGACGGCGACTGTTTGTTATACCTTCAGAGGGACCCTTCGAACATCTTAGGGGCTCAAAGTAAGTGATTTAAGGTGAAGCGGAAACTGGAGCACAGGGTTATATCTCCCTGAAGAATTATTAACTCCCAACCTCTTCACCTTCTCTACTTGCGTAAATAATGTCCATAAATATCCAGCTGGTGTTGTTTTCTCTCCCCAGCACAAGCCAAGAGAATTTCTCTTGTATTGTCAAATAGAATACAGATTCGAAAGGGAGAACAACAAAGTGAATCCAGTGCTTGGAATGCTCGACTATTTTTGTAATGAACTTGTAAACTTCAACAACACCCCCCTGTGTGGAGTTAAACAAAGCCTCATGCAAGATTGCTGAAGTTTGCAGACGAGTAAATAAAAAACGGCGAGCTCATAACTACAGTATGTTCAATAACGGTTTGTTTTTTTTAGCGTCGGCGCGGCTCATTAGGAGGCCGAACCCGTTGATGTGGTCGTCGGACCGGAGCTCTGGCATGCAAACGTTATGTACATTTCAGGACACCAGACAAAGTGTTGACTTACACCCATTCAGACTTGTTGGCCGGCGGCCACTCGGGACAAGTGAGTAGGAGCAGATGGAGGATCGTGGCTTCACTCTCGCTCACCACCAGATGGTGCCAAGAGAGGAATAAAGAGTACATAAAAAAAATAAAAAAACACACCCAAAACACAAGAAAAGCTCAGCAGTCACACCTTTATTAAATACATTTACCTGATATGAACATTTTTTTGTATACAGTAAATCCCTTTGTCGTACATCCTGGTCTGTTATGTAACTGAAAATAATCTGTGTTAGATAATCATCAGGGGACAGAACTCAATTACTTAAAAGACAATAATAGATAATCTACATCCTTTATCACATCCATTCGGTCCCTTTTAATACCCATAAAAGTAATCAACAGAGATAGGGTTGAATAAATACTTGTAATAAAAAAAAGAAACCCAACCCCCTTTCACTTTCTTAAGTGCCTATTCATCGTTTCAAGCTCCCGTCACTGGCTGGGGCTCCTCTCGCCTCCGAGAGCGGCGGTCATGAGATGGCTTTTATAGGTTTTGCTGAGTCCACTTATCCAGAACTTGAGGAGCCTGACGTTGTCCTCCTCGCTGGGGCCGGTGGTGCCGAGAAGGGCCAGGATCTTCTGGGTGTCCTCCTTGGATCGTTGGTCCACTTTGGAGAACTTGAACAGCACTTTGACTTTACTGGAAAGAAAAGTAAACATTAGCTTTTCAGTTGAGTGAAAAACATATTCATTACTATTAACTTAAACCTTATGGATGAGTCTTCCAAGTGTAGCTATCCCTCTTCCTCCATTTATCAGACTGTCTGGAATGCCTCACAAGAGCTGGGTTATCTATCTTTTATCTTTAAGGCAGGGTGTAGACCGGGCTCAAGGATTATGACCGTAGGTGAAAGTAGGGAGGGTAAGTAGTTTTGGCTAAACTCTTGCTTCACATGAATGGACTAAAAAAAAATCATCTGCAAGGCTGAAGGCACAAACAGTCTCTCAAGCCCCACCATTATTCAAAAGACATTACAACTGTTTTAGACCCTCATTTCTTACGTGGAAAAAAAAAATCCATTTTATTTACTGTTGTCCTATGTTTAAGAATGTAACCCCCATGATAAACTGTTAACAATTCGTTTTTTCACTTCTATAATTCGTCAAAATTTATATTAACTTGCAAAATTAACATAGGTGCCATCCCTTTCAACAACATTCTCTTTATCAAAGACCCGAATTTCCTCGCAATGCTTTGCCGCCCAGCCAACCACAGCTGGCGATAAGTAAGTAAAAAGCCATCATGGGAGTTCATTTTCTTTGGCACCATAAGCAGATGTGGCGAGGGACTACTGTACATCATATATTCATGTATTTAAAATAGCGGGAGAGGTAATTGTCGCTGCTTTAAAGTCTTTGTAATAACGTGTCATACGTCATTAATTTGTAATAAACACACTCGTTGACGCTGATTATCACGGTTATACGAACAACACTTTCATATTTCTGAATGTAAACAAAGTCACTTCATTCTTAATCTCCACAAAAATGTAACTAAAGGACCTTTTTGTGAATTGAACATGTGCTCCTCATTTATCAAGAACAAAACATTTATAAATGTTTACATATTCTACTCACTTCATCCACTCTTCCTTCAAACACAGCAGACAGTGAGACACCACCTCCACAGACAAGTTCTCATTGGAGAGCGCCACCTCCAGTTTGTTCAGCAACGTGGGTCCTGGGAGGAGAGAAAAGTTAAACGTAATAATGCGCAGATGTTGTAATTATTATTGTTGTATTGTGTAACCGCTACTAGTCCAACTTTCGGGAAAAGGGTGGGTCTCGGGTCATGGGAGAACACAGTGACATTTGGAGCTGGCTACGGGAACTCATCCAACATATTTCTGAACTCATTTTGGGTAGATTTGAAGTTGATCTGAGCCTGATTCGTCAAAGTGCATTTGACATCCATTTTAGTTGTGTACTTTTTTCACCAATGTGGTCAGTCTTTACAAGCGTTTGATCACCAAAGTTGTATTGGGAATTCAAAAATGAAGCACAAAAACTCGAGACGGTGGAATTTCATCATTCCTTACGATCTACTCATTGTATGAAACTAGTCTTGGCAAATGTTGAGAATCTCCCTTTGGGGGAGATGATGCCTCCAGATAAATGCATCGGATTGCATCACAGTGTATTCACAGGAAGTACAGGTTCTGTCTGGATGTTTAAAAAGTTAATTAAGACACATGGAGTGTCAACGTTGCCAGATATCCTTTTGAGGAAATCAAAAGTATTGAACATACCCTTCAATCATAACTTCATGAATTGAATGAGACAGTAGAGCTGAAGACAGAAATTGGACTTTGACTGTCAATGTATAACACAAATAAAGTTGTTGTTATGGAAGTTTAGTTTGTTTGTACCCACTATTAAATAGTAAAATTGTAATCGTTTAGTTTAGTTTAGTTTGTTTGCACGATTACAATTTTACTATTTAATAGTGGGTACAAACAAATAAACTTGTTATTGCCTTAAAATGCTGACAAATAAAAGCTTAGGTTGAATCACGAGAAAACTTAGATTCTGGGAATTATTTTGTTGAGGATCAAATAAAGTTAGAACAAAGATCTTGGAGGAAATTGCGAAAAGGTTGAGTCAACCGTCAGTTACCTTTATCAGTAGGTTGTGTGCTGGCACTTGTGATGCAAAACTGATAAGCAGAGGAGATTCCGTCTCCACTGGCGACGCAACTTTGACTCCCTTGGTCAGAACTGACGTCCACCAGAACCGAAAACTCTTCAAGGAAAGAAAAAAACCCGGTGAATTCAGCGGAAATTTGAATCTAAAAAAAAGGGTGCATTTTGTAGGTACCTGAGGAGCTGACGTGAATCGGGATGGACACGTCAGGACTAAGACCCAGGAAGTTGCACTTGTAGGCCTCCTCGTACTGAGAACCGTACGGCACGGACCGCACACAGCCGACCGGCAACAGAGACTGACGGGATAAAGAAAAGAACGTAAAGGACAATTTCTATACACTCTTTGATGAGGACTTTGTGTCACTGAAACTTGTTCAGAACGCGACAATATGCAGATGGGTGTGGATGAGAGGGAAGCCGAGGGCGACGAAGGACAATTCTCCCCATCTGCTCCCTGAGGAGCCGCGGAGGCTAGAGGTCTTGTTCAGCTACAGAATCATCCAACCACGAGCCTGAAAAAAAACTTCTTGTCGCTCCTACAGTCCATCTGCTTTCGGAGCAAAAAACAGCCCTCCTCCAAAAAAAAAAAAACACATTTCATTTCACACACACAACTTCTCATCCAGACATGTGCGAATGACAAAACCATGTCTGGATAACAGTACAAATAGTCATTCATGATTCTCAGGGGTCTCCGGTTTGATATGGCTCTGGGGACGTTGACCCTCCTCCCCACAGCATGCCTTAGACCTCTAGTAATCTATGAAGAATGATTATTTTCTAAGTTTGACTCACTTCCAAAATGACCTTTTTTTTAATAAGAACCAAGATCTGCTCTCAAGGTTTTTTCCCACAGCACTTCTACCTCTTTTATATTATTATGGGACCACTAAAAGAAAACGCACATTTTATAAAAAGGCATTTTAAAAAAACAAAAATGGTTGAGTAGAAATAAGTCAATGTTTTGACGTGTGGGTCACCTGTTTAAGTTGTCAAAAGAAAACAGAAGCAAGTACAGGCAAGAAAGATACCTCTCCAAGGTGTGGAGTTGACATGCCGAGTACAGACTGGAGTTGACATTTTAACTCTTTGGCTACATGACAGAAGGGCTGGGATTGAACAAAAAAAATAAATGTGGCCACGAATTCTCTAGAACAAAGATCAAAACGCAACAAAAAATAACTAGTGAGATTGAAAACTACTTGTACCTTGAGCACAATGAAGGCAGATTTGATGAGCCCGGGGTCCGCACCTCTCCAGATGACCTGGTTCCCCATGAGAACATGCCAGGCTAGCTGCCGAAATTCAACCACCCCAAGGACCTGCGAAACAAACTCAACGTTAACAGCTTTTCGTTTCTGTTATGATCAATTAAAAAGAGACATTCTAACCTGTCTCAAGTGCCTGAGTGACCTGAACTTCGGATCAGGTAGTGCATCCAGTTTGGCCTCATCGCTGAGGAAGTCCTGGCCCAGCTCGCTTTCCGTTTGGTGCCAGTGGGGCTTCGGGGCACCTCCGTCTGCTCCCTCCCAGCAGCTCATCTCCTCATCTTGCTCTGTGGGAAGCGATTGTATTCAATGCCAAGACCAACCTGGACATATTTACAAAAAAATGTATTCATGTACCCGTCTGTCTCTCTATGAGCACCAACGTATCTTCAGTCGGGGCTCCTTCCAGCAGCTTCTCCGTCAAACGACTGCCACAGGCCTTCAGCAGCCTGCAGATGAAGTAAAGTGCTGTTGTGGAAGTGCAAGCTGACGTCTGGGTAGAGCATCTACTCACCAACTGAAAGAAGAGTGCAGACTCGCCCAGAGGTTGTTATGCTGCGTGAGCGACGTAAGTGACCGAGCTGCGTTCCCGCTCCTCTGGTGCGGAAAAACTGCAGGCGAGAACGCACTGTTCATCCGCATGGCTCTCTGGGGACACACTCCCTGTTCGCTCTCGAACACCTGATGAGGGCACAGTGGTAAGGAACAGATATTTACAGGAACAAATTGGTAAAGATTAGTCAAATATGTGTACTTATACATGTCATATAATGATATACAGTGGTCCCTTTGCCACATCACGGTTCACCTTGTTAAACACAAAAAGTGGCCAAACTAATTATGGTTCCAAAAGGGCTCGGCATCAATACCAGTCCCTGAATGATATTTTTTTCAATGCCAGTGTCATGTACGTTTTGACCACAAAATGTCTCCGGTAGCGACACTTTTTCATGCATGAGGAAACCACATAAACTATACAGGAAATCACCTGTCTTAAGTCTTGATCACATGAATAACCTCTGCGTACAGAAAGATGAAGCAGAATGACTGCCTTGGTGCTTGGTTTTAATCTTAATTTTGTTAATAGTCTATTCTACATGTCTTAATAGCGGTCTAATTTCAATCTTCATCCTGCCTGTTTATTATTATTGTTATTGTTAGGTGTTATTGGATTTTTTCTTTACATTCCCAGAAGTTTTCATCGTATCTTTTAATTTTGTCATTTTATTTTAAGACTTGTTTACCTGTAACAGGTGCTGCTACAATTTCGAATTTCTCTACAGAGATAAATAAAGTGTCCATCCATCCTTCCATCTATCTATCTTCTGTTTTTCTATTGATTATTTTGAGTGTTATCTTATTTCATTATTTTACGCTGTACCAACACCACAAAACAATCCCATGTTGTGTTTACAACACTGGCAATAAAAGTTTCTGATTCTGAATTTAGTGGGTGCCACAAAAGAACTGAAGTCCGGTACCCAGTCCAGATGCCAACAAACAAAGTAAACTCCCATGATGCCTTTCTACAAACTGCTCTATTTAGTGACGACTGATTGACCACTACAATACTGTATTGAAGTAAGTAATACAGTAATAGTGAACACATCTCACATCCATGTTTTGTTTTTACAAAGTGATCAAAAGCTGTGACTGGTTGGCTGGGCGGCAAAGCATTAGAGGAGCCGTTATCGAGAGGTTGTTGAAAGGATGACACCTCATATGCAATGTAATAATATAAGTTCAATTAAATGTTGTAAATTCAAACAAGTGAAACATTAAGCAGCCACTAGCGTAGATCATAACCCCGTAGAAAAGGAGGGATAAGTTCATACTAAAGTTCAATTCTTAATATGTACCCAAGTTAAAAAAAAAAGTTGTTTTTTTTAAAGTAGGTGTTTCCTACTGCTCCCCTGTGTATGGGAAAAATGATTTATTTTTCCCTTTGGGGATCTCCTTCAGGACATTAGATAATATATAAACCTAATTCTTGATGCTTTTAATTTAAGGATTGCACAATTAAATCCTGTTAACTTAAGAAATAGTAAAATGATTATTTAAATTAAATACTTGTCTAATTAAAGGGGGGAAAAATACACAAATTGGAGAATAAAAATGTACATTATACCTTCAGGGCAGTGCTTTGCAGACTCTGTATTGTGAGTTTCAAGTGACGCAACAGGAAGGGCCAAGAGTTGATGAGGTAGATCCGGTCCATGGCGACCATGACGATACTGTACCAGCGCTGGAACCCTCTGGCGAGGCTGTCCTTGATGAAGAAGGTGTGCGAGAACACGAAGCCATGCTGCTCGTCTCCGAAAAAGATCGGACCCTCGCGTCCGGGACAAACCTAAGAAGGGAGAAACGGACATGAGAGATCGGACGCATGTTGAGAATCTTAAAATATTTTATTTTACCTCGCAGCTCAGGCTCCGCACGCAGGCTTGTCGGACAACACTGAAAAGCTGGGACTGTCTCGGGTGTTGATGGCTCAGAAAACGAATCCCCGTCTCATCGTCCATGCTGACAAAACCCGGGTGAGATGCGGGTAAGGATCGACATCCCTGGAACACAATTTATTTTTGTTTTAGAGGATATATATCGATCTGCAATTTTCAGCTCACCCACCTCACACATCTCCCCTCTCTGTGTGGCAGAACTGTTGGCTCTCATGGTCAGTCCTTCACCTTCCCGGTCCCCATCCCTGTCTCCAGCCAGGGAAGCACCAGCCAGCGAGGAAGGATCAGGGGATGGAGGATGTAGCGCCTCGGTGCAGAACAGTGTTCGAGGACCATGAAGCTCACAGAAGTGGCAAAGGGCCACCAGAGCGTTCATCTGACCAGGAAAACAGAAAAGTTCATAGAAGAGCTTCATAAGTATCTACGAGTAAACAATAACACACGCCTTACCTTGATCGAAGAAACAAAAACAAATCTAGATTAACATTTTCCAAATAAGGTGTCGACAGACATTCCAATCGGAATATAATTCCATTCGTCGGTTTAAATTGTTATATAGCAGGTTTGTTTTGTTCCTGTGCTACATCCTCTGCTAGTTGCTAAACTACAGTCATGTGACCAGAAGTCACGCGCTCGAGCTCAGATGACGCAGAGTTGTTTTTCCCAAAATAGTTTTAATTTTTTTTAAACTAATGAATTAATTAATAAAGCTCAACGCTTGATAATAGAAAATATAAACGGTATGTTTAATTTCCCTTTACTTACTATCACCAGAGTCGCCTCTAACAGACGGAACTACATTACCCACAATTCCAAACGTTGGAAACTCGGTCAAAAGGTTTTGAACGCGAAAAAGCAAAACTAATTTAGTTAGAAAGGAAACCGTGTAAAATATATCCGTAGTTTAATTTCACTGTTTTTTTCTCGCTACTTTTTTTTAATATAGAAAAGAGTATTTCTTCATATCCAGCGGCACTTCCGCCTTCTTGGGGGAATTCTTGGAGCGTCGGGTGAGACAGTTTGAGGGAATATCTGTGAACATTTCAGTGAAGAATCTCGAGAAATACCGTTTGATCTGTTGCCACGTTATGTCAGCTGATAGTCAGCAATTGCCTGCGGGTTGTATTGTGAGGAAATAATGTGTTTTTTTCTGACACGTGTCTTATTATCCAGGTAGAATCTTCAATCCAGATCCATGGATTCATCAGATGAGAAAGTGGGAGGATCATCTGAACACACAGACACCAAAGATGACCTTCTACTGTCACCTGATGGTCACACATTAGGTAAATGTATCACTTTTATTTAGCCTAGGTAAGGATTTGTATCATTCCTAACCAAATAAATCTGAGGCGTGGATGTTGACACACCTAAGTCAGTCTCTCCATTTCCTGGTTATGAGAGTCGAAAAGTAGGGGTTTTACTCCTTCTCTACTGATCCCACTGGAGATCAAGCAAGTCAGGAAGGAATTAAGATAAAAACACATACACATTCCGGCTCTACAGGAATCTGCTCCAGCCTGTTTATCTTTAGATCTCTCGCACCTGATGGAAAAAGTACATGGAAAAATGGAGTAATTGTTTCCTCCTCAAAGAGTATCGCTGTACAAACACTGACTCAAGTGTGCGGCTGTCTGTGGCGGAACCTATTAATGGTTTGTAATAATGAAACTATTTGGCTGGAAACTTCATAGGGTACACTGATCTGGGGAAAATTCCACGGTTGCAAACAGGCTTTCGGGGTTGGCTGAGATTTATATCCTCTGGCTGAGTCAGTGACAACTGTTTCATATTTGACACAAGAGTAACGGAAATTGATATTTGATGAGTTGGAACTGCTGGTGTACCACCTCCCAGGTCGTAACAATTTAACACATACATGGCATTGTGGATTTATGGTTTTCATTTCTTGTTTCTCAATTAAAATATCAATTATAACATTATTCTTTTTTTTATTTACTTGTATATACTGGTACTTTTTTAGGTTGATCTTATTTGAAGCTGGGTATCATTTGTGTCTACTTAACCTAGTTTCTACCTGCTTATAACCCTGTACGATATGTTCTATCAAGCTTAAAAAAGTCACAAAGTGAAGTTACTTAAAACACCAACATTGACTTGAAAATGACAGAATAGAAAGTAAGTAAAGGTTATTTGTAAAGAGCCTTTCTAGACCAGGGTCACAAAACGCTTTAACGATCAAAAACAATATACAGCTAAAATACATGCTTTAAAAGATCAAGACGGATAAGACAAACATAGGAGTCCCAGAAAATCATGGAAAAACCTACACAAATAAAAAGATCTTAAGATGTTTCTTGTGAAGGAGTCAGTAGATCATCAAACACAGAGGGAGAGGAAGATCGTTTCAAAGCTTAGGAGAAACAGAATATTAACATACTTGGTTAAAGATAAAAGAAAAACTTAAATAAAACAAGGCAAAAATATATAAAACACACAAAAACACCAGTTTAAAGCTTGTTGTTCGTCTCTGTATAATTGTTGACATCCAAAATATCCACTAGGATATTATCATTCTTCCTATCATCCAACATCATATGACTTGTATTCTAAAGCTGTTACCATTTTACGTAGTACTGGAAACTGAAGACAAATTAGATGATGTGATCGATTGAGTCAAAAGACTATATATAAAGAAGAGATTGTGTTTGGTAAATTAGTAAAAGATTATTTTCCACAAGACTGTGTTGATATTTAATAGCAAAGTATCGATTATTTAGTAGTAGTTTTTCATTTTTGGCCTGCAAATCAAAGCTTAGGAGGAACAGCCTGGAAGGATTTCTCTCCTCTGGTCCTGAAGCGTGTTCACTGAAGAGTTTTAAGGATCAGGGAAATGTGAGTTCTCCTACTAGAGCGGGTCAGAATTCTCGCTGCAAAGTTTTGTATTAACTGCAGGCGAGACAGCTCCTTCTTATTTAGAGCAGCTGCTACTGACCAGGAGGATGAAGGGGATGGATGGGAGAAGGTGAAAAAGAATAAGAAGAAATAGTTAGTTAAAAAATCAATTAATTCATTCCTGGGAGGGCTGGAGCAAATCCCAGCAATTTCGGGCGAGAGGCGTCGTACCTTGTTAACCTTGACTATAAAAGACATGCGGAATGTTTATTGTTAAATGACCTTCAGTAACATAAGGGGTTTGTTATTTATTTTGTACTTGACGTTTTGTTTCTCTTTAATAAAACCTTTTTCCTCTTCCACAGAAGATACTAGAGGAGCTCAAGACGGAGGCAACGTATGTTCCTTTTTTCTGAAGGGAAAGTGCCATTTTGGCAACAGATGCCGGATGTCTCACAGGTCAGAAGACATTAATCTTACCAGCAAAATCATCATCGGCTTTATGGACTATTGTTTTCAGTATTAGCTTTTAATTTAATCATAGTAGAACATCTCAAAAGTGATACGCTTCCTGCATAACTGTTTGTCTGAAAATATCAGTTGAAAATGCAATATAAAGTAGTCTTGGATCATTTTTACCATTAGAAAGGCCCTAGAAAGTTCTTCGCTTTCAATTTTGTCGTCCTCTTCTTTCATGGGCCACACTGGTTTTCTTGCTTTACAATATTTAATGGATGCTAGATGGATATTCAAATACTTAACAATAATTTCACCGTATGGTAAACATAAAATCCAACATTATAGGAGGTGTACTACGTAAAAAATGTATTTAAAATATATATATCGTGACATGTGACTGTACTTTTTGCTACTGACTCTCATTCAAAATCACTATATCATCCGCAAACATCATAATCCACAGACATTCCAACAATTCATGAAGTCCATCCCATTAACACTATTTACTGTATTAATTTAGTTTAACAAGTGAAACTTTTATTCATTAAAATTTAGAAGTAATTTCATTCATAAATTCTGGCAGCAACCATCTTATTGATCAACTGCCGGCAAGTAGAGCATTAAAACACTGTTCAACCTATTTTCTTTTTTTCAATATTCCCTTTTTGTTGGTAACGTAAAACCTTTTCCATTGAATTTTCTTTTAGTGAACCACTCGCTCCTCACGAAGCAGCTGCTCCTGACCAGGAGGATGGACGGGATGGATGGGAGAAGGTGAAAAAGAAGAAGAAAACCAATGAGAAAAAACCTAGAAGACCAAGAGAAAATGAAGAAAGAGGTGTTGAAAAATAGCCTTTTCTTAAAAATAAAGGGGATTTTCTAAACTATGTTAACCTTTCAGTGGTGAACAAAAAGCCTCGTATGCGCACGGCTGATGACGTTATTTCCCGGATCCTGTGGGATCCGTTACTGGACGAGGCGCTCTTCGTCGTGGGCTACGTGGATCGCTTCCTGGGCGTGCTGGAGCGCCCCTTCTCCGAGTTCAACTGGGACACCGACCCCTGCGACTGCGACTACACCACCGAGCTGGCCCTGCCCCGACACCGGATCCAGTACTTCGCCTACAGAGGTCACCGCGTCTGGGATCGCCACAGCCGGACCGACCTGGTGTTCGGCTCCACCGGTCAATCTCTGGCTCCCCCCTTTGGCGGGGAGGAGGAAGTGAGGGGTACGCGGGTGAACACCGGTCTCAGACACGGGATTCAAATCTGAACAGTTATTTCTCCACTTAGACGTCAAAGAAGGGGGCGACGGAGAGCAGACGCCGGAGGTGCAGCCACCTGCTGTGAGTGAAACAGAGGAGTGCAGTCATGCCGGGAAAACACATCTGGAGGAGGAGGAGAAGAACGCCGGGCTGAATATTCTCAGCCCTGACTCAGCAAAACAAGCTCCTACATGCAGAAGTGTAACAGCTGAGGAATCACAAGGATCCCGTGATGATGATGATGATGATGATGATGTGGAGGAAGCGGCTCACAGGTCAGTGGTTACCATCCAAACACTGTACAAACGCCGCGACTTCTCACTCTGGGGCGTTCACTCGGATGTTGTTGTTCACTTTAAATCGCAATCTTATTATTAACTTCTGTCACATGCTGGTGAGATCATGCTTGAAACTTCACAGGCTTCATTCTTCTCTCGCTGAGTAACCGTCTGCTCCTGGTCTCACCCTTGTTCAACTCCGGGGCCTTTGCCAGATACTCGGAACCATCAGCTTATCTGCGCTCTACTCCAAATCTCTGATGAATGACAAGGACCAATGCTACTCCACACATGTGCTTATTCATTGAAATATGAAAGCTGTAGTTCAGGGATTCTAAAACTATAACAGGGATTCAAATCGTTTATTTTCTATTAAGTGTTTATAAATTAATTAAATCTTTTTATTTATGACAACTAAAATACAAATATTCATAGCCTTTTTTTTTTATTTCTGTGTCGCAACTAAACTCCTGTCCGCTAGATGGCAGCAGTCATTGCGTTCTCCGCCGCTAAATTCCGGCGATGACTGAGGACAAGAGGATACAGTTGACTCCAGCAGCTTTCAAAGCTGATCTTTGGACATATTTCGACTCACGTTTTATTGAATTCAACCAAATAAAGGGTGGGACAATCACAAGATGTCCCTTAAATTCAGTGTCCCCTAAACTCACGCAAGTGTGTTGTATCATGTACTGAATATATGGAATTGTATCATGAGGTTAGTGTATTGCTACAGCCCTACCTTGTATGCACACACACTTAAGGTATATATGCCAATAAAATATTTGGCAGGTACTTTAAGTGCATCGTTTTTCAATATTATCATAACTTAAAGTGCAATTTGATTGAAAAGAGTTTTTTTTGAGGATGAAAAATAACTTGTAACCATGTGATGTATTGAGAAACCATCAGTCATCTGCGTTTTTAGAAAATGTATTGGAACTAAACCCACGCGTTTAATCTGATTTAAAAAGATTATATTATGGTACAGCCCCCTCCAAAATTGGAATTGGGTCACTTTAACATAATTTGTTGAATGTGACTTAATTAATCCTCACCCGTGTTGTTTTCCTTCTTCTGGTTTGATTATAGTGAAGGAACTGTTCGTGTTGATGATTTTTATCTTTATTATACACGTGTTGAAACTGGTGGTAATGAATTGATTGAGTTTATCATTTACGAGGTAAGAGAATATTAACATTCTTGGTTAAAGATAAAAGAAAAACTTAAATAAAACAAGGCAAAAATATATAAAACACACAAAAACACCAGTTTAAAGGTTGTTGTTCGTCTCTGTATATTTGTTGACATCCAAAATATCCACTAGGATATTATCATTCTTCCTATCATCCAACATCATATGACTTGTATTCTAAAGCTGTTTTACGTAGTACTGGAAACTGAAGACAAATTTTTTTAAAAGATTATTTTCCACAATACTGTGTTGATATTTAATAGCAAAGTATCGATTATTTAGTAGTAGTTTTTCAATTTTGGCCTGCAAATCATAATTAATGTGTTAAATCAAATTCAAATATATATATTTTTATAATTAACATAAAAATATTCACGCTGGTTGTTCATTTTTATGTTGAAATAAAACTTCCGGACGTTAATAGCAGCATTCTGTCTTCCGCTGGAGGAACAATAAAATCCCGGCAGTGACTGGGGACAAGAGGATACAGCCGACTCCTCAGCTTTTAAAGCCGATGGTTGGACATATTTTGGTTTCAAAACGAATGAAAGCAGTTACAACTTCGTCAATAGTCAAGTGGTCTGTAAATTCTGCGACACTAGAGTAAAATACTCGACAATACCACAAATATATCCTTGTTACTACAGTATCAGAATATAGCAATATATCGTATGGTTGATGCATATTGTATCGCCATATTCTTGCTAGTATAAAGAAATAAGTTACATTTTTAATTCGTCCACTTCACATGGTCTTTGTAACAGTAAGAACTCAATGAAATGATTCATTCAAACTGTAGGATAACATGATTTATTGTCTCCTCGTACTAAAGCCTGCAGGCATCAACGATCACCTCCTCCAAAAGCGAGGAGATGGAAGGTGAAAAGGAGGAAGAATGCGGAGAAAGTTTGGACATCGATGAAGCTCCTGCTGTAAGTTCCGCTCGCTCAATCCTGCAACTGTTTGTATTTTTACACTCGCTCTCCCGCCGTGAGCCAGAATCCGCCCGCGGCTCCCGAGCAGAGGCCCGGTGGTCGACCCGGAAGAAAGAAGCCCACACACTTCATCACTTTCAAGGCCAACACCCCCGCCATCCTCACATGCTTCCAGCAGCTCCAGGAGGAGATGGTCGCTCTTCTTCCGGCCTCGGCCCCCTACTGGCAGCTGGCCTCCACCCTCCACGTCACCCTCTGTCTCCTGTCGCTGTCGGGCCCCGAAGAAGTCGAAGCCGCCGCGGTGCTTCTCAAGCGCTTCGCCGCGTTTCACCGCAACCCACCGCTAACGTTGAGCTTTCCTCTCAAACTGAAGCACTTCGGCGGCAAGGTGCTGATCCTGAGCCCGCAGCCTCACCTGGCCCTGCAGCACTTCAACGGGGGTCTGCAAGAGGTCTACAGGGAGAGGGGGCTCCTTCACCGGGACTCCTACAGCCCCCGCTACCACCTCACCCTGGCCAAGGTAACCGAGCCCGGGGCGGAGAGGATGTTTGAAGGGGTGGGGGATCTGAAGTTGGGGAAGGGTCTGAATTTCGGGCGTCTGCCAGTGAACACTTTGCACCTTTGTGTCGTCAGCACTCCTCTCGAGGATGGTTTTTACGAAACTTTGTGCTCGGTCTCTCTGCGTTAAGGATCAATTATGAAGGATAACTGGGTCTCAGGGTCCATTTGCTTCCCGGTTCTTTGGAAAATGTATTTAAATCATTATCTTACCTCTGGAGCCAAACACTGTTGGGAAAAATGGGAATTAAGATTAAATTTATTAAGTTATTATTAAGCACTATTTCCTGTTTTACTATTAAAAGGACAAAAATAAGGGGTGTCATAAATCCTAATGAAAAATGAATGTTCAAAAATGTGGTGATTAAATAAAATTCTCTTGACTGACTCGCATGTTTCAAATGTTGAAGTCTTCCTCTCCAAGATGCAGTCATTACTTTATAAAGTTCTCCCCCGTCTGAAATCTGGGCGAACAAGAGGTTACGAGAGCGGAGTCCATTATTAGTAATAATGGCTTCACTCCACCTCCAGCCAGCTTTAATCACACCCTGCCATGTTTATACAACGAGTCCCTTGGAGGGGGAGACTTCCTGGATTGATGACACCGGGTGACAAACCATGATGCTTGACCAATCACAGCAGAGTGGGCGTGGTTATGGTCAACAAGATTTTTAATCTTCATAAAAAACAGTGTTTTCAGTGGGCGGGGCTTAAGATAATTTTCTATTGTCAATATTTGTTATATTATTGAAAAGAGAGACACACATGACACTGATGATACACTAGAGTCCAACATCTTTTTAAAAAGCACTTAAATCAACACATTAGTGGCCATTTAATCAATATTTATTAGTTCTGTAAGTCAATAGTGTTGGGATCGAACTCAGTTTACAAGCTTAAATGTTTACAAACCATGGCAACTTTTCACATTTCTGCCTGAAATCCACGCGTAGAGCTGCGTACCACTTGTAATCTGAGCTTTGTGTTTTGTTTGTGAAGATGACGGTGACATGAAAACCCGGGGAATGTAAAGCTGCACTTTATTTAATCGCTTGAAATAATAAAGATGTTTGATACACGAATGTAATCTAAAGCTATTGATGATCTTTGCACTGCCACTTAAATAAAATACGATTTATCGTCCATGTATTTCTATTCAGTCTGTTTGTCGTTAAATTTGCGTCACAATATTATTATTATTTTAATATGCATGATGTTTTAAGCCTGTATCTTTCTACTAAACGTATCATTTACACCCTCACGCTTCAACGTACCTGCAGTAAATCTTGATATGTTGAAGTGTTTACGAGGACATTTTATTCACCTCCTCCCAGCTTGACCTTTTGCCTCGCTCATGTTGTGTCGTTTTGTGAAATAGATAAAACTTAATTGATCCCTCGGGAAAATTAGGACAAATCGTGGCTTATTCTTGGTCGATCGTAAACTTTTAAGTGTATTATCTATTGTCTTGTGTTGTGTGTGGAGAAGGAAATGTCTCCACTGAGGGATTTTCTTAATCTTTCCGAGATTGTGAGGCATTGGCTTTTCATTAGTAGGTCACTTTAGCCTAACACACACAAACACACACACACACACACACAAACAACTGCTTCTTGGTGTTTTGGTGTTTTTGTCACATTAGAGTAAACGCCCGACGACCTTTTTTCCACCCAAAACACAGTTAAATATCAACATTATATTCCCTCATTTATATAAAAAAAAAAATGAAAAAAAGTCCAAATAAATAATTTTCTGTTTGTGTTTCAATTATTTCCACTAGTTTACATGTTTATTCTGTGTATGAAACGAGCATCTTGACGCGTCACAGGCTGTTAATTAAAAAAATACCATCTTTTTTCACAACAAAACACATTTCAGACGTTATTAATAAAAAAGAAAGTAAATTATAGAATACTTAAGAACACGCCTTTTGTGTTCCTTTTGTATTTTATCGTGTCTTCTTTTTTGTTTCGTAATAAGGCTCGTGTGTATACGTGTTGTGTTGTCTCTGTCAAACACTTTTGTTCTTGATGTGTTTTTGTTTTGTATTTGTGCGTCTCTCTTCTTTCACGTTTCTAAGTATTGAACCAGATTAAGTTGTGTACGCTCCATACCGTTGTCCATAGTGTGTGTAGTTGGTAACACTTTATCATGGAATTCTATAGTCTCTGTTTTATTTCATAATATTTAGGTTATTTAGTTGATTTGATTCACTGTATTGTTTCATTTTTGGTGTCATCTCATGTGGTTCAGAAAGTCAAAATATGAAAGTATATAACAGGAAAATGAGTTTTCCTTTTAAATAATTGACGGCAGATCTAAGCATGTAATGCATCCGTGGTCATCGTTGCGAAGCATAAGTCGTTCTTCTCGACCACACGTTCCTCATCATGGTCTTCCTGTAGAGTTGAATCAACCTCACGCATCAATGTTTTTAAAGATGAAGGTCACAGGTGGATTTTCCTCTCCACGTTGTATCGACATGCGCTCGATGGCGACGGCTCTTTTTTAAAGTGAATCGGATCCACTGACGGACGTCCGCTCGCGCTACATGCGAGTCGGTAACTGTGTCTCTCAACTGTTTGCTCGCCGTATATCTCGCCGCCTCCCCTCCCCCACTCTCTTTCAGTGACACAGAAAAAAACCGGTGCTGCCCCCTCCCTCGCTGCCTACTCGCCTCTGCCCCCTTTTTTTTTTTTGTCCTCCCCCCGTCTCGCAGACAAACAACATACTGTTTTCAAGCGATTTCGACTCGATATCTGGGGTCCGCTCCTCGCACCCCTCTGGTCAGTGGAGCGGGCGTTGATGCTGCAGCCTCCACTGAGAACCGGTCTTGCCTACAAATCCAACTCCCCCCTCTATTCATTGTTCACTCCATCACTCTCGCTCACCCTCTCAGCATCACTCCCTGGGAACCCACTTTTTTTTTTTTTTGCCGCCTCTCGCTAACTCCCCTCCCCACCCCCCCATCCTCATCTCCATCCCGAAAAAAAAAATCTCCTGCCCTCATATTTGCTCTCGACACTGCAGGAGTTTTTGCATCACACATGTGAGTGGATTTTCAAAATCTCTTCTTTTTTTTTTCATTGTCGCTACTCTTTCTTCTCGCGGTTAATCTGGTCAAGGTTCAGCCGGTGCCGGTCTGAGCCCAGATTGGCGGGGATGTGGGGTGGATGTTGGGGGGTCAAAACCTGTTAATCCCTGATAACAGATTAATTATCTTCGGGGGGCGATATCGTGTTCGGGCGACGACGACAATGCAACGATAAAGAGTCTCTGAGGGGTGTCTCCACAATCTTAATCTCTCTCTCTCCCTCTCTCCCTCTCTCTCTCTCTCGCTGTTCCCTCGCACTCCTCTCCCATCCATCATCACAAGCACCTCTCCTCTGTCACCAGGCAACCGTACGATTATCGCCCCCATTTAATATTTCAGTAATTGCAAGAGTCATCCTCCCCTCCTCCTGTTTTTTATTTTGACGGGCTTTTTTTTCTGACATGTCTCCCGGCCATTTTTCAGGATGATGTTTTTCCAAGAGCGTCCAGCGATGGTGGGCTTACCTCTCTGAGTGGCTTTTTCTTTTAACATTTCCACGACGACGCCGGCGGAGGAGACGACCCAGGAACCCCCCCGGGAGAGTCCCTTTAACCGACGATAACTAGGTAAGAATCCCCTTCCTCACGTTTTGATTGACGTCAAGAGAGACAAGAGCCGCCGCCGCCGCCGCTGCAGCTGCTGCTGTCGTGACCTTTTTTATTCTCAAAGTAGTTTCTGCGTTTAAATGGGCGTGAATCACGAGCCCCACGTTTTGTTTGCTGGGCGTTCATCAAAGCTGTCATGATGCAGGCGTCAGGCATCGACTGGTTATCGAGCGACGTTCATTCAAGGAAGGATCACGTCCACTGATGCAAATCTGTTGGATTTACTACACAAACCTGAGCCGTAGACGAAGCGTCGTCTCACGTTGGTTTTTCAAATGCAAAGTTACACTAGAAAAAAAAAGGTTGAGATGCTCGAGCACACTTTTTTTTTTTTTCTTCTCGTGTTGCTCTACATTCAAGCGTCATGGCATCACGTGAAATCTCCGCTCGTCCAAGTGTGCGTGAGAAGAATTCCTCGCTCCGGCTCCTGCGACGATCCATTTATGAAAAAATATCCTCTTCGTGTTGCGCAACAGCACGAGGGCGCGATAACAAGCTGGCAGGAGACGTCACTCGTCAACTTGAGGATCTGTCCGTGATACATCCTCCCCTCCCGACCCCCCACCCCACCCCACCACACACTCGACCCCACCCCTCCCTCCCTCCGACTCATCCGCAACATCAGGACCAGAACTTTGACCCCGAACCCGTCGCACACTTTTGGGTTTGAAGGATTCGACGACTCGTGCTTTTATTTTGACGTGAAGCAAAATTTGCAGAGAAGCTTCCGCTTCAAAAAACCCACTTTGTCCTATTTTTATGTCGGCGTCTATTATTTACGACGCTCCCGATGTAACGGTTTGTTTAGTCGTCTGTAACATCTGCTGTTAGACGACGTTACGAACGTGAATGTTACGCAAACGTTTGACGTTACGTTAACTTCTCTTTAAAAACAAATAAATGTACCTTTAATATTTTTGTACTAAAACAACTTGTGATGACACATCGACTTTAAACTAGTTTAATGACTCGTATACCGTGACTTTAGGTGTTTTGTTTGATTTTTATTTTCGCTGTCAAAGTTCTTGGGGATGGTGTGAACATGCTACATAGCGCACTGGTTGTGGTGGGGGGAGGGGTGAGTTACGGTACAAAAACAAAGTTAAAGTGTTTATTATGTTATTTACAAAGTTTTCATATCATATTTCCTTATCCAACAATCTGACTCATTACCTCATCAGTATCCATCCTTCATTCATCAATGGAAGTCTGGAAACAGAAAATCCGTCCAACTTTTACGACGTTTAGCGAGTGCTCATGGGAAATGTAGTCTCTAAACACTACCACTTTAATCCACTGGCGTCGCTCGACTTCAAATCATTTAGAATCGCTTTAATACATTTTTGATTTTAAATAAATTTACCTTGAAAAGTTTCGGAGGGAATTTGAATTTTTCCTTCATTTGAAGCCAAATATTTGAGCCTATTTTTGGTTGATTTAACTCATCTGCTCTTCTTATATCTTATTATATAATCGTGATTTACCATAATTTGAATTTGTTAAAGTTTTTTTCTACTGGTCGACACTCAGTGTATATAAAAAAATACCAGTTTTCGTAAACTATTTAGATTTGTAGATTTCCGTGAATGAGAAAAACAAACCCAGATCCCAGTTGACACCCGAGTCAAGACGGGTTGAAAACTTTATAAACCAGCTAGTTGGTTTATAAAGTTTTGGTTTGGATCCAAGACTTGTATGAAAATGTTTTCTATTTTTGTTTCTTCATATAATGTTTGACTTTTACCCCCCCCCCACCCCCCCATGTTCAGTTGTGATTTGTTGAATTTTATTGTAACTTATTTAGTAACTTAAAAACAAAAAAAATGTTAAAAAATGTTATCAACATTTTTAATCAAGTTTAAGTGAAATTAATTAATTTTTTTGCTCAGGATTCTGTGACTTTTTACCAGAAACTGTCGCCTTTGAGTTGAAGAAAATATTTTTTTTCTTAAACTGATGCTACAATTTGCCTAAAATTTTACTTATTTGTTAGTTTTTTTTAGATGAGAGAGTTTCAGTTCTGCAGTTGACATTTAAAAAAAAAAAAAAAAATCTAAAATCAAGGCATAGAATGTCTTGTTATCTTAGCTGTGTTGGTATATTTAGCTGCTCAAAGATTTTTTAAACAATATTTCTTTTTTTTATACTCCTACTAAGTCCATCTTATACTTTTTTCCCCCACATTTTCATCAAAAAATTGCCTCCATCCATATTTTATTAATCTTTACTGTGAACTCCTCTCTTCAGTCTTGGGTTCAAACAAGTTATCCTTCAGTGAAACAACATTTTCAGTCGATTTTTCTTCCCTAACACACTTTTCTGAGCTTTTGTTTTTCAAGATAACAAAGATTAAAACAGCGATCGAATCAATTAAAAGTCTGCTGGAGTGAGTCGTGTGTGTTCAGGAAATAGAATCTGGCGACAGTGATTTGTGACAGTCGGTTCTGCTGGGAACCATCACCATAGGGTGGTTCCAAGGGTCCGGGGGTCCGGCCCCTGCACAAGCTGTCGGTGTAACCGGCTCTAAATCTCCTCTGTCCCGATTATGAGCGAGAGTTTCTAAAGCCGGGTTTCGGTACTGTCGCTACTCTGTTCTCGTCAATAAACAGCCGAACGATTGAACCGGTGGAGTTTCCAGCTCCATTCTGGTCGCCGTGAAAGCTTTTTCCTGTTGAACTTTTACACAAATGTAGTCACAGCTTCACTGTTTTGAAAGACAAGTCGATGTCAGAGATGTTTCCTGCTCTTGTTGTGCCTTTGTATGTTCGGTACTGCAGCCGCTGAGCAGGGAAGGTTTCCCAGCAGAAGCATGGTTATGAAAAAACAACATTAAAATGTTAATGTGTTGAAAATAAAGTAAAAACCAGCAAATGAACAAGTGTGAAGCTTGTTTACAAACTGCCTTTTAATGACCACAAGGTGATAAAAGAGGTTTACATGGTCATAAAACGTAATGACTTAATAAAGCCAGACTAGAGTTTCTTAATCAAAATAGTTTAAACACGTCTCATGCAACATTCAGTGTTTTGGTTACACATGTCATTCCTCTGTGCAGCAGGACTTGTTGTTTCTGACATCATAACAAGGAAAAATAACAATAATCAGAGAAAAAAAAGAAACAAATAACCATATTAAACTTAAATAACAGACCATAACTCTGATGGTAATTAATAAAGTTAGATACTTGTCATTTTTAGGACAATACGGTGATAGATTTCGTAATTACCTCAAATAAATCCCCAAATAAACACATTAAAAATCC
This sequence comes from Callionymus lyra, assembly GCF_982586985.1. Classification (NCBI taxonomy): domain Eukaryota; kingdom Metazoa; phylum Chordata; class Actinopteri; order Syngnathiformes; family Callionymidae; genus Callionymus; species Callionymus lyra. Next base: position 14,058,189 of record NC_141834.1, read on the forward strand.
ATTTGACTAACTATTTTTGAAACTATCAAAGTTTATTTCATGAATAACGTGTTGGTAAAATCGCGTTCCCTCGTGGGGTAAAATAAAACTGACTTATTAATGTAAAATCAAATGACTTTCAGAGTTTTATTTGACTTTAAATGATAAATAATTATCCGAATATAAATGATAAATAATTTAGATGGAAGAGGCACTAAGTAACATTCTTTAAATTAATAAATAAAAGTCAATAAATAAATATTAGAGGAAATAAATGAGATCTGTTTTGCTATAACTATACCAGTAAATACAGATTACATATTAAATAATAAATAATAATGAATTGTAGGTAAAATACAATTACTCACAACATCATGAATTAAGCAAGAAGGTGATATTTAACTCCTTTATACCTTTTTATTTATTTATTTCTTTTTCAGCTTGTTCCACTTTAAAGTTACACTTTTCAGAGGTTTGACAATAAATCAATTCCGCTTTTTTTGTGAGAAATTAGTTTAAATAATAATTTTACAAGTATCAAAATACTGTAGTTAATAATTCTAATGATATTATATAGTTTATATTACATAAATATCAGGAAAAGAAAAATAATAATTGCGGTATTTTCATTTAAATACATGTGATATTGAGTGTATTTAAACATAATAAAGAAAATATAAATAACTGATGATAAATTAAATAACTTTAAAATATATATTTATCACTTCTCAGAAGAAACTGTTTGAAATAAAAATAAATAAATTGAAAATAATTCACAAATTAAATCTTACACTTGAGTCAAAATAAATGCTGTATAAACAATAAATTAAGGGACGTAAAAACACATTTTTTTTTACACAAGTCAATGTTTTCATCCTCACGACTGCAGGACAAACGAAAGAAGATTCAGTGAAAGCAGCAGTGATTTCCTCTCCCAGATATGACCTCTCAAAGTAAATATGTCTGACCTCTTGACCCCTCATCTCTGGGATGATCCGGGCTCATATACGCTGACCTGCATCCGCACACTTTCACCCGACTCTTAACTCGCCGCTCTCTGCTCTCAGGGTGGAGGAGGGGATCTGTGGCGCTAGAAAATGGCTGCCATGGCAACGGTACCCAGCTACAGCCCATCGCTATGGGTGAGGCTGTGTCACGCCCTCCCGCGGCTGGACTTCAGCATGCAGATGAGGGACAACGCCTTCGTCCCCGAGAGCTGGGAGTACCAGCAGGTACGTCACACACACACCTGAGACCGGCACTTTGGCCGTAACATTATGACCGACCGTGTCATGTTGGAGAATTAACCTTTTTTTTTTCTGCTAAATCGGCATTTTCTGACTCGCTCTTTAGTCCAGACTCATAAACTTTGAATCACATCTGGAAGCAGAAGTTGACAGTGGAGGAGAAGTCGATCGAGAAAGTTCCCATAGCAAGTAAATGATGACGTCAGTGGAGTCTCACACACACTTTTTCAGGATCTGTTTACCCTTTCCCTCTTTATCGGAGAAGGTACTGACCACTGCGAATATAAGCATCTTCTTTGTTTCTCATGATGAGTCAAAGTGTCCAAACAAAGCGTCTTTAATATACATTTTACCTTAAAGTTAACGTCTTTCTCTATCAAAACGGTTTAGTACAAAAAGTAAAGTCGCGCAGGAACAAGATGTCTTCTTGTTAGCACCTGAAGAAGAGCCGATCACGTCACTTACCTTGGAGAAGATCAACCTGCTTCAATGATGTCAATTATCTTTGGAAACGCAGTTAAGATTAAGATGTTAGGATTTCAGGATTTTCATATATTAATATAACTATAACATTTTCATTCAAGAAACCACAACCGTAAAAGCACCATTTTTTTAAAAAATTTAAACTGTAGCCATTAGCAACATGACCTGGATAAGTGCCATCAGGATATTAAATGGTTGAATTTAACATTTTCCTTTTTTTATTTTATTGAAATGTTTTTTTTTTCTTAAGCATTCAATTATTATTCTTTCAATCATTTCTGTATATAACAGTTACATTTGTCGTTATTGAAAAACTACATTAACATATTTTGTTTTTAATTTGTTGTTTTTTTACACATAAAGTTGGATATGCTAAGTCCAATATTAAAAGAAAATGACTTTAAATTCAATGTTTGAATTTTCTTTTAGCCTTTTAAATTTAATAAAGAAAATTAAGTATAATAATGCCAACATTTAACAAATATATATACATTTCTTAAAAAAAAAAAAATAATAATATAATAAATAAAACATTTAAAAGTTAAATTCAGTGATTCAATATCAACTGAAATACTTCCTTATTTTCCATTAAGATGAGCTCAAACTCTAAACCTGTCCGACTTATGACATAAATGTGCGCATTTTGACCATTTTAAACCAAGAACACAAACTTTAATTAAACACCTGGCTCTTGCAGTGCATGATGGGACTTATCCCTACTTGCACCTTCAATCACCAGTTCATCAACTGTCTATATATAAAACAAAAGCTCTCGGGTCTTGTTCACGAGTGAGGGTAGAAAAAGGGTGCGAGATTGTGACTTTGTTGAGGAGAAAAGAGCTGAGCTAAAAGGAAGCGTGGGTGAGGGGTTTTAGGGAGGTTCTTTGGGGGGGACAGTGTGGGCCTCTGTGGTGGGGCTGCTGCCCATGTGACCCAAAGTGATACAAAAGTGCATCTCCTCGTGTAGATGAAGATTTACCTGCCAGTAGTAAATGAAAATGTTTTAAAACGTTTGCACCTGCTGCTCTTCATGCAAACTACACTCGGGTCGGTGCAGAAGAAGAAGTGTTTTCGTGCTGTTTTCGTGCTCGTCCGCCTCGTCCTGCTGCACACGACCAGGTTTTCATCGGCAAACACTCGCTGCATGTTTGTGACTCGCCTGCACTGGAACGCCGACAAATGATCCTCAGAACTGAAAGACAAAAGGAGTGAAACTGCTGAGAGTGAAGAGGGGATGAAGAGAGAGGGGGAGAGAGAGCGGGAATGAGTAATGCGAAGAGGAAGAGGGAGAGAGAGAGCGAGGGAATGAGAGAGAGGCAGTGAATGTATTTAAGTAGGTCACAGATTATTAATAGAGATTCAGCGGTGTGGATGGAGAGAAGCAAGAGTGGGAAACGAAGGGGGGGATGGTGGGGGAGAGAACAGGAGGAGAGGTGGAGGGAAGGTAAAGGAATGACGAGCAGATGGACGAGGGTATAATGCAACGAGATGTACGTGTAAATGCATGCAAGAAATATTGATGCAAAGCATGCGGATTAAAAGACATTATGGGATGTCGGCGGTCCTCTGGTGCAGACAGAAAAAAATGATTTCATAGATTTTCTCTTCTATTGATTATTTATGTCTGAAAGGTGTTTTATTTTGAAAAATACAGGATATCTTCTCTGAAGTTACTACTTTAGCCTGTGACTCTTGACACGTCAATACGATTTCTAAAGAATAAACATTGAACAACCAGTGAACATTAGTGATTAAATATGATTTATTTTTGCTGTTTTTATCTAAAGGTTTATCTGTGAATATAATGAATAATAAACCAATTGGTGGAAGTGGAACAAAACAAAAAATAGTATAAATATATATATATATTTTTTTAAAGAAAATAAAGACCTGAAGCTTCTGTGTGTTCGTTCCTGGAAATCAAGGGTCAAAGGTCGGACTAGGGTCTCTGTTTAGTCGCCAAGATGTTTTCTCGTTAGCACCTGAAGAAGAGCCAATCACGTCGCTTACACAGCGCCACCTTTGAGAACCTGCTTAAATTATGTCAGTTTTCTTTTGGAAACACTGTAACATTATAATTTATAATTTTGTTTTTTAAAGCGATATTAAAAAAAAACACCCAGATTTTAAAGTTTACATTTAGATTCAGTCTGTGGTGTTTATGGAATTAAATCAGTGCCATCAAGATAATAAATGGTTTATTTAAAATATTCAATTTTTTTTATTGAAATGTTTTTGTTTTTTCCTAAGCATTAAATTATTAATGTTTCTGTATTGAACGGTTGAATTTGTTTTTATTGAATTATTTGCAAAATGTTTTTCATGGTGTTTTTTACACATAAAATTTGATATAAATCCAATAATTAAAAGAAAAAACTTTCTAAATTCAATAAATTGAAAAAATAATTCTCTATACAAATATTACTTACTTAATTACTTTAAAATTCATTATAAAAAAGAAAGAAACCCCATCCGTTTAACCACCATTGTTTTTTTTTAAAAACTGTAGCCATTAGCAACATGACCTGGACTCCAGTTTTATAGACATTATTATATATATATATATATTATTATTATAGACGCGTCTCCCGTGTGAATCACAACATTTAACCACCGAGATTTGAAGTTTTCCCTCGTTCCTCCTCCAGACCCTGTTGATCCTGTCCAGCCTGTCGGCCATCGCCCTGGTCCTCTCCCTGCTGGTGGTCCTCTCCTTCCTCATACACTACTGCTGCTGTCACCGCGGCGACCGGAGCGACGGCTCGGAAGAGGAGGAGGAGGACGAGGACGGCAGCACGGGTCACGGCTACAGCGGGAAGAAGGGTCGGGGGATCTGCTGCGTCACGTGGGTGGCCGTGGCTTCGGTGACGCTGTGCTGGTGAGTGCAGGTGGTGGTGGTTGTTGGCAATGTTGCCATAGCAACCGACAGTCACATCATCATCATCATCATCATCGTTTCTTAAAGCATAAATCAAAAATAGCTTTCATGTTCAAAAATCATCCGGGGTTTCATGCCGGTTTTTTTTTGTTTTAATTAAAGATTTGAACAAGACGTGCTGAACAAAGGACCATTAAAAGTTATTATTAAAAGTTTATAGAAAATAAATGGAAAAAAAGATCATTTTTCTCACGAGAAAAAAGTTTTCTAGCTACAACTGACCATCCACAGAAAAATATAGATAGTATAAAATCAAATGACTTTCAGAGTTTTAGTTGACTTTAAATGATAATTAATTATCCAAATATAGATGATAAATAATATAAATGGAAGAGGAGCATCAGTATGTAATACAAACAAGACGAGGCACTAAGTAACATTCATTAAATGAATAAATAAAAGTCAATAAATAATTATTAGAGGTAATAAATGAGATTTATTTTGCTGTAACTATACCAGTAAATACAGATAACATATGAAAGTATCTGTATAAGTATTTTATAAAATGGAGTAAGCGTTAATAATTCCCATGATTTATTAATGTAAATAAAAAGAAAAATCGCAAATGGGAATTTTAATATTTTAGAAATGTTGGGTAGTGAATGTGAAATTGTGAGGATTTTGACAGGATTGATAAAATGTATTTTTGGTTTAAATAACTCAGTATTCTTTCTTTTTTTAATTTGAAGTTTGTAACTTTGAGTAACTCTTAATAAAACCTGCTAAATTCCCTTAATTCTCTGTTGTTTTGGAGGGAAATCAAAAATAAAAAAGGCTTAATATATTGATGTTCACTTTGATAGATTTGACATTTAATGTCAGTAACAAGTAATTGTGACGACTCATGGATGGTTAGCATGTTACGCTGATTATATTATCGTCGATGTTCAATTCAACTTATATTTCATCAAATCCACCCAACTTTATTTAACCCAGAAATTACAGAAAGCGCTTTGTAAAACATACAACCGTGCAACAGCGCCCCCTCTGGCGTGGGAGTTGCAAAAGCAACGCATATTTTTTAGATGACGATTCTTTTTTTCCCGGGTATTTTTTTTTTTTTTTTTAAGGAAGCGTGATTCAAGTGAATTCTGAGCATGTTTTTATCTCATTAAAGTTCCCAAACAATGATGGATGAGGAATCTTGATGAATCACTTCCTGTCACTTCCACCGTCATCATCATGTGCTGCTGAGTCTCTCACACACTCGCCAAAGTCACAGGAGGAGAAGTTTGGCTGACAGCTGTGGGTCATGTTGCTGCTCGCCGGCCAACTCCAGGCCTGTGTGTGTGTGTGTGTGTGTGTGTGTGTGTGTGTGTGTGTGTGCGTGTGTGTGTGCATGTGTGTGTGTGTGTGTGTGTGTGTGTGCGTGCGAGCCGGGGAGTGATCTCAGCTCGTCCACCTACAGTCCCTCCGTCATTTACCCACCGGTGTTCCCTTCAGATCACGCATCATCTTGTCACTTCCCCTTCTGCTCTGGAACTTCACGCAGAAATGCTTGACATCCGTCCAACGGTTGTCGGCGGAGGACGAGTGGACGCGTCACAAATCTCGGGTCTAAATCTGTCCTTCCCGCACAGATTAAGTCGCAGTGCTATGGAAGTATAGGGCCATTAAAGTATATTTTATTGTTTACTTTTAAAGTTTTAGAACTTGAATTTGTTCATATAATTATTATTAATATTTTTATTATTTTTATTTGTTTGTAATAATTTATTTATACTTATTTTACACATAGAGTTTGATATTGTCATTAGAACAATTTTAAAATAAATGTTCTAAATTCAATATTTTTTAATTCGGAGGCTTTTAAATTCAATATAAAATGTTTTTTTTTCTACATTGTCACTTGATCGTCTGATTGGCAAAAAGTTCCATTAGTAGTTGTGTACTTTTTTGGGTATTTTGGCACTTTTATAACATTTTTGTTTTAAATTTCAAGGGCTATGAATTTTAAAATATTGAATTTATGAAATGGATTTTTTAATTATTGTTATAAATATATATTTTTTAATAATTTTAAGGAAAAAAGAGAAGAAAAATAACAAATTTTATTTCATTTAATTACTTAAAAATATCAACTGTTCAATATACAAACTGCTGAATTAAACTATTGATTAATTAAACTTAAATTAAATTTATATATATATATATATATATATATATATATATAGATATAGATATAGATATTATTTGAATTAGAAAATCAAACTCTGTGTATTAAATGCTTTGTAGACATTTATTATTTTAAATATTTGAAAAATTGAATTCAATTATTACAACAAAAAAACAACCTCAACCCTTCAATATCGAAATGATTAAATTAAATTATTTTTTAAAAAGCAACAACAATAAAAACGTAATCATTTGAAATGTTTCTTGAATGAACTTTCTGATGCCACTGATCCACTTCCACCTCCTGGTCTGAGAAGCTTTTATCTCGGAGCGAGGCGAGATGTGATTTCAGCTGTTATGATGTCATCACACTCAGACTTATACACCGTCGCTCACGTCTCCCCCACTGATGGATCGTAATGGCGTCTAACGTCTCCATCTGGGACGCTCCAACGGAAACGACGAAGTGATAAAGTGTTTGCGCTGCAGATGTTGGCTGTCGCCCTCTCTCTCGCCCGCCATCGCCTCGCAGCTGCCTTCGACGGCGGTTCATTTTCTGGCAGCTTGAAATGAGACGTTCTGCCTCTTCTTTCTAATCTGGGTCACATACTCTGGAGTAGATTGGGTCGTACCATTGCAGGGGGTTGTGCGGGGGATTTTTGGAGAACATCTGGCCCAGGCTTTTAATCTGAATATTTGAATAAACGGGAACATCACAAACACACCTTGACGACTCCTTTAATAAAAGCCCGTGTGCGGCTCCTGGGGGGCCTCCTCAGAACCAGACTCCTCTGCTGGTGTCACCATCATTTAAAATGTACATGCACTGAATAAAACATTCCTCTCCCTCGCTACCCTCCCACATTGTGCTCATGCTTCTTCTTCTTCTTTTTTTTCTTTCTCTCTGCAGTGTTGCCATAGGCGTCGGTTTCTATGGCAACAGCGAGGCTAATGATGGGATGTATCAGTTGACCTCGTCTCTCCTCACAGCCAATTACACGCTAGCTTCCATCGATTTGCTGGTGAGTGCTGCTCCCCGCCAGTGAAATGTCATGTTGAATATCCAACTGGTTCTGACAGTAATGGTGTGAAAGTGCGTGTGTGTGTGTGTGTGTGTGTGTGTGTGTGTGTTTACGAGGCTCGGTCTGTGGGAATGTGGGACACAAATGTGTTTTTCTTTTCTCTGGTTCAACCATGATTTCTGTGTCCAACTATAGGTTAGTTTTGAATGTAGACATGAGCGACAGGTTGGTTTTTAGGCCAAATATGTTCATGCAGTTCTTAACAAAACAATATTTAAATGATTTAAAAATCTGATTAATATCCGTAAATCAATCGGAATAATACAAAAAAAGACCAACTAAAGATATGTAAAAACTCACTTAGAGTTTTTAAACCATTTATTTTAACTAAAAATGCTAATTTAAACATCATCAACTCATGTTTCACGTCCATGTTTCCGTCAGATTAAATAAAAAGTAAGATAAAACCATCTTCAACACATTTCCCGGATAGTCCACGGTTTAACCACATCTTGAGAACAAATAATCATTAGAATTTTCTTTTTTTATTTCCTGTTTTCTGAATCAAAATTGAATTTCCTCAAATAATAAATCAATGAACATAAAAGAAGTGTTTAGTACTTTGACGTCAGGCAAGAAGGTTCTGCTTTTCAGCTAGCCAGGGTCAGAGGGAGTCCTTTATTTACAGTTTAAAATTTAGTTAAAGAAAGATAAACCTTTTTATGATACTTGGAAAAAGCATTTGAGTAAGTAGTCGGGGTCCCCAAACCTATTTTTTGCACAATGACCTGATGTCAGTTTGTATTCATGGACAGAAAAATGAATAATAAATAGTTCAAATGCTTATTTTCTGAGTAAATTTGACTGAAACTGGCGTCCCTCAGACAGTATTAATCAATCAAACATATATTGTATACATTTATTTTTATTTCTTTGACGACCGATAATAAATCACAGAGCGGTAACGGAACCGGAAGTTCATTCAGGAGAATATACTGTAATAATAATTAGAAGTTGATAATTTAATTTAAAATGATCAAACAAATTACATTATTTGATGTTCTTGTTAAATGCAATTACTACTATTCTTTGTATTTAAATCTCCTCCATTTGATATTAGAAATTAAATTAAATATTTGATTTATACAATTTAGATTCTAGTCCCTTTTAAAAACTGCAATTTTACAAGGTTTTCATGGGATAAACATTTTCACTTCATGCTAAGCTAACGAGTTAGCCTTCAGTTTCAGACGACATTGACATCGAATTGAATTTCCTCAATTTCAATGTTAGAAATGATCTATTTTCTTCTATCATTTCTAAGTTTCTAATACAAATTCATAAATTCTAACAGGATAAGACTTTAGAGTTCAGAGTAACTGGATTGTTAACAACATGCTAAGCTAGCAAGGCTACACTCAATTTCAGACATAATGCATTCAATTAATTTTTTTTAATCTGTAGAATTTCCCCTATTTTATATTAGAAATGATAATTTTGTAATTGAATTGTTGATTTATAATGTATTATAATACTACAATTAAAAAAATTAAAATATACAAGGATTCACAGGAAAGGTTTTCCCTCCAAGTAACTTCACTGTTAGCCATGCTAAGCTAACAAGTTTACACTCCATTTCAGACATATTATTTGACAAAAATCAGTAGAATTTCCTCCATTTAATATTGGAAATGGTACGTTTGTAATTGGCTTTGGGATGTAAACAGTTAACCGTAATAACTGTGTATTTCCATCCAAAGATTTCCGACACGATCAGTGGACTGCAGCTGTCAATCACGGGGCCCCTCACCACCATGGAGGAGCTCTTCACGGGGAGCAAACCCTTCCTGGTCTCCACGCGGAACTGCAAGAGGTTGTCCGAGAACGTCCTGAACCTGCTCTCGTCCATCTCCCTGGGTCAGTCCGGCGGCGACGCGGCGTCCAACGACAGCGGCGTCAGCGGCGCGTCCATCGTCCCGCTGACCCCCGTCCCGCCCTCCGTGGCGCCCACCGTCGTGCCCGCCGGCGGCCTGATGCCCAGCCCCTTCTCGCCCGGCTGGGCCGCCAACACCCTGATGGTCAACGAGGACTACAGGTGAGATGCTGCCTCTGACACCGGTGAACAATTCTAGATTCTTTGTAGCTCGACATAAATCAAGTGCATTTAATTTAAAATGATCAAATAAATCTACATTATTTGATGTTATTGTTAAATTACTACTATTCTTTGTATTTTAATCTCCTCCATTTGATATTAGAAATTACATTAAATATTTGATTTATACATTTTAGATTCTAGTCTCTTTTAAAAACTACAATTTTAAAACGTTCTCACAGGTTAAACATTTTCCCCTTCATGCTAAGCTAACGAGTTAGCCTTCAGTTTCAGACAGACATTGACATCGAATTGAATTTCCTCAATTTTAATGTTAGAAATTACATTAAATATTTGGTTTATACAATTTAGATTCTAGTCTCTTTTAAAAACTACAATTTTAAAACGTCTTCACGGGTTAAACATTCATGCTAAGCTAACGAGTTAGCTTTCAGTTTCAGACAGACATTGACATCCAATTGAATTTCCTCAATTTTAATGTTAGAAATTATCTTTTTTTATTTTTTTTCTCGATTGTTTCTTAGTTTCTAATACAAATTCATAAGGTCTAATGGGATAAGACTTTAGAGTTCAGAGTAACTGGATTGTAAACGACATGCTAAGCTAGAAAGGCTACACTCCATTTCAGACATAATGCATTCATTTATTTGACAAAAATCATCTGTAGAATTTCCCCTATTTTATATTATAAATGATAATTTTGTAATTGTTGATTTATACTGTACAGGTGAGATGCTGCCTCGACGCCGAGTCTCAAACCGGTGAAAAATTCTAGATTCTTTGTAGCTCGACATAAATCAAGTGCAGCCAAGCTTTTTATTGCTTCCATTCAAACAGTTCTTTATCGACAAACTCGTCTCTTACGTAAGACGAACCGATGTTCAGCTTGAGGTTTTTCGCTGCTCCTCAGGAAACAAGTTGTGTAACGTCCACCGGAGTCTCTGGAAACTCATTTGTCATTCTTTCTTCGAACACAGATGTTTGCTGAAAAGGGTATTTCCTTTAGTGACTTTTTTTTACCAGCGAACGCAGCTGGAAACTGTTTATTTGAAGTTTGTTGAGACACTTTCACACAATCGTTCTTCTGAGCTCTGGTTCTTTCACTCTGGTCAGGAGGAAACGTTGTGGGTCGAGCGTAATGAGCGTCGAGTCGGAGCCAAAGCGAAGTGAGTCATTAGACTCGCCGCAAAAAAAAAACCATGCCAGTAACGCGAGCGAAAAAAGTTCACTGAACAACTTCCCCCCGACCCCGAGGTCACGTCTTATCGGAACGACGCCGCAGAGAACTTCGGCGCTCGTACGAAGATGCACCACAATGGAGGGAGAAGATGTTGAAGCCATGACGCAGCTGACCACAGCAGATGAACTTCTTATCTCGAGACTCAACTTTCATAGTCTCTCTATGTATATCTATAGTTTCAAGACAATTATTCCCCTTTTTCTATGTTCAAATTAAACTTTTTTGTACTGAATAATTAATTTACTAGGCTATATTTTGTCAAACCCTGTGCCTTTTTAACACATTTTACAGATTGATTCCTTGAGAACATATAATGTCTAGAAAAGCCTTTATATAAATGTTTTTTTTGTTTTTTTTACCACTTTTCATGATTCATTTACATGAATTATCCTTTAACAAGTTTCACTTTATTCCAGACATTAAGGATGACGTTAAATATTTGATTTATACAATTTTGATTCTAATCTGTTTGCAATTTTAGTTTCCCTTCATGCTAAGCTAACAAGTTAGCCTTCAATCATTTACTTTCTAACATTAGAAATTCATTTTAGTTTTATGTCATATTATACCATTTAGTATCTATTACAAATTCCAAAAGTGTAACAGGGTATGGTTTTTAACGATATGCTAAGCTAGCAAGTTAGTACTCTATTTCAGACATAATTTATTTGACAAAAATGTGTAGAATTTCCCGATTTTATATAACAAATGATATATTTTCTCATTGAATTGGAGCTTTATACTGTAAAATGTATTATAAAATGAAAAAAAGAAATATAAATACACAAGGATTCACAGAATAGGATTTTCTTCTAAGTAACTGCACTGTTATCGACATGCTAAGCTAGCAAGTTAGCACCCCGTTTAAATCAGTGCATCCATTTATTTGATTTTTTTTTTAATGAAAACTCTAATATGGTTTTACTGGATAAGATTTTCCCCTCAGAGTAACTGCGATGTAAGCGACATGCTAAGCTAACAAGTTTACACTCCATTTTCGACATAATGCATCAATTTATTTGAATTGAAGATTTAACAGAATTTTCTCAATTTTCTATTAAAATTATAAACTGGTCATTGGATTATCGATTTGGACAATTTAGATTATATTCTTAAAAAAACTTAAATGATAAGATTATTTTTTCCTACTAGTAAACGTTCTGATAACAACACGCTAAGCTAGCAAGTTAGCACCCCCTTTCAATCACACAAAATGCATCCATTTATTAGATTTTTTTTCAAAGAAAACACTTGTATATAAGGCTTTACAGGATAATATTTGCCCCTCAGAGTAACCGCATTGTTAGTGACAATACATACATAGCGATATTATATTATATATTATATATTATTATATTATATAAGAAAAGAAAAAGTATCTATCATTTGTTATGAGGTGGTGAAGTTAGCTTATTGTGCTCAAAAGATATAATTATATCAGATTGTTTAGGAACTTGTTTTTGCTTGAGACCTTGGCTCCTGCACAGGTTTGAGCGATGCTTCAGCAGACCGTGATTGTTACGAAAACACAAAAACGGTCGACACAACGTTACGTGACTAATGGTGATTGTTCTGGCTGAAAGATTTGAGTTCTCTCTGGTCCACATAAACCTTCATACAGATGAATTAGGGGTCCCCCCCCCCCCCCCCCCCTCGCTCTATAGGCGACCGTATGAATACTCGTCTGTCTTGCTACTTGGCTCCGTGAGGGACCGGGCCCCCTCGTCACGGGGGCCCCTCTCTCTCGGTCCTGGTGCCGGTCCAGGGTTCAGCTCAGGAGAAGCCGATACATTAACCAAGTGTTGTGTGTTTACAGGTGGTTGTCGTACGTGTTGCTGCTGCTGCTCGACCTCATCGTGTGTCTCTTCATTCTGCTGGGTTTGGCCAAACAAGCTCGCTGGCTCCTCATTCTGTGAGTCCACACTCATGCTTCCTACACGGGGGGCCCTCCAGGGGCCTGTAAAATCACTTTATGTGTCTGAGAAATGCTGTAAACGCACAGACTTTGCTTATTATTTTATTATTATCGTGCTTTTTATGAATATTCAGCAAGAAAATCGTAGAATTTAATGAGAGATTTTTCTCCCCACGCCAGACTTATATGTTTATATATATATATATATATATATATATATATATATATATATATATATCAGTGCCATTAGGATATTGATTTTTTTATTTACATTTCAAATGTTGAAGCTTTTAATTATTTATTGAAATGTGTTTTTTTTGTGGTGGCAACATAGAATTACCTAAGAAAATAACAAATAAAAATAAAGAAAAAAAAACATTACACATTTAATTAAACAATATTCAGATTGATTCTACTTTGTTTTCTTATTTAAATAGTTCATTTCAATAAATTGTATATTGGAAGATTGAATTTGTTTTTATTGAATAATTCAATTAAATAATATGTACATAGGAAGAGTGTCATTCATTTAATTTAATAAATTAAAATAAATCAATTTAATAATTGGTTAAATTAGGGTTGAATTAGGCTTTTTAATAATCAATTTTTTTTTTAACACATTTTTTATGCTAATGAAATAATTAATATATTAAATGGAAGCCTTTCAAATTCATACTAAAAATGTTGCTGTAATAGGAATTTGTTTTTATTGAATAATTCAATTAAATAATATAAACATAGGAAGAGTGTCATTCATTTAATTTAATAAATTAAAATAAATCAATTTAATAATTGGTTAAATGAGGGTTGAATTAGGCTTTTTAATAATTGATTTACTTTTTTTAAACACATTTTTTTATGCTAATGCAAATAATTAATATATTTAATTGAAGGCTTTTAAATTCAGATTAAAAATGTTGCTGTAATAGTACCAAGCTTCTTGATCGAACTTTCAGCCAATCACGCGACACGTTGACGATCACGTGATGACGTCAACTCATAATGGCGGATTCCAAAGCAACATTTTTATATTGAATTTAAAAAGCTACTGTTACAAAATTATTTTTTAAATATTTAAATGATCAAACTCTATGTGTAATAGTCAGAAAATATTCAATATTTTTTTTAATTAAATTATTAGAAAAACCGACAAATACAACCCATAATATAGAAACGATTGAATTTAATGATTCAAAATAAATAGTGAAAAACTATATTTTCATTAAGGATTGAAAGTATTAACATTTGAAATGTTAAAATCAACCCCCATGCCAGACTTTTTCTAGAGCGGCCCCCCTACATTCATAAGTGTTGGTGGTTCAGATCCGATTGGTGACGTTGTGTGATGTCCCTCCGCAGGATGACGGTTCTGGCCTGGCTGGCCCTCTTCCTCAGCTGGGGCTCTCTGGGTCTGGAGACGGCCACCGTGGTGGTAAGTAGAGCGAGGACGACGGAGGATTGGAAGTGAAAGGGTTGAGTTCTGGAGCGAGTGCTGCAGTCGTGGCTGACGACCAGGACGCGGGAGAAAATGGGCCACAGATTAAAGATTCAACGTGCACTAGTGAACAAAGTGTGTTTGTGAGCCATTCTGCTGGAAGTGTGTTTGTGTGGGCGTTTGGCTCGGAGAAGGAAGGATGGAAGAGGGAGAGAGAGAGAGAGAGAGAGAGAGAGAGAGAGAGAGAGAGAGAGAGAGAGAGAGAGAGAGAGTCGGTAGAAGAAAACCTTGAGTGAACTGATGATGGGAGACATTCGCTTTGCTTCCTCTATGTGGTTGTTGGTTTGAGTCCCTGTCGCCCACGAGCCAAACCTGACCCAACCCGTCCCTTCGTGTGATCAAAATGAAAGTGGGTTGAAGTTTATGTCGATATCGTGACCTATAAAGATGTCGGTGTTTAAGATAAGAGATGATTGACGTCAGTAATAACAATAAAACTGACATATTAAATAATAATTAATAAATCAAATATATATATTTTTTTATTCCGCGAATACCGCATAAAACATAAGCAACCCGAAAAGCACCGACATCGTACATACCACTGCCAAGGAGCTCAATCGTGTATAAATTGAAATCTGCAGCAGCGTATTTAAGCCATGCAAGTACCTGACAAACCCTTTAAAATGTTCCTGGATCCAGATGGAAGTACAGAACACCACAAATGTAATCTCTTCAGTGACGCTAATCCAAAACACTTAAGCAATGCTTACTTCCTCATTTAAACCAGGGGTTGGTAGTTAAATATCCCTGTGATCTTGTCCAAGTCAAAAGAAGGACAAAGAAAAATAAAAAAAAAATAATATCATCGTAGAACCTTTAAAACATACTGAAGAAATAAAGATAAAATTTTAAAAAAAAGTGAAATCATATTGAAATTCCTGATTAAATATAAGAAAATAAACGTTTTAAATACATTTTACTTTCATTTAAATCATAAACCATTATGGACAAACGTGTTATTATGATATAAAGGGACTTAATTCCAAAAATATATTTTAGATTTTCCTTTTGCTGAGGAACCAGAAATCCTCACAAAATGACAAATAAAGAACGGAAAAACGAAAATAAAGTCTTAAAAAAGTTATATTTACTTTTAGAGATAAATAATAAGTACAAAAAAACCCAAAAGGTTATTCTTTAGCTTTATTTCGTGTTATTATCTTATTTGACAGTAGTTAAGGGATAGAAAACTATCTCAGAGGATACCCTGGAAAGCTGGCCAGGCTACCGGAGTACCTGGAGGAAACCAACAAGAGTTTTGGGGAAAACACTCTTTTTATCTTCTAACTTGTTCTCAGTCGTGGAGTAAATAAATAAATCAGCTCAAGTCTCCGGACTTTCTTCTCGGCAGAGGAATTTACCAGAAACCAAAAGCACTTTGTTCTGGTCCGCGAGCGTCTCTGAGGGGGAGGAATGTTTCGATCAGGGCCTGTTTAAGAGTCTGTGTGTCTTGCGGAGCTGGCAGGAGACCTTCCCAAAGCTTTGGGGTTCCACACAAGAGCGACTCTGTCTCTGGCCACTGACGGGGAAACAAAGGCCCAGCTGTGGGTTCACATGTGAGCCTCCCGCGACTCTCTCGCGCCCTCTAGCGGCGGCGGTCTGTGACCCACAGACGCATTAGAGAGCAGATCGATAAAGTCCCGTCGGTCAGATATAAGTGTGTCAGTCGGTCAGTGTGTCCACTTACTTCTCCCTCCTCCCTTCTTTAATCCATCTCTCTCTCTCTCTCTCTCTCTGCAGGCGCTCAGCGACTTCTGCACAGATCCAAACACCTTCATCCTCAACTCAACCCAGTTCACCAGCGGAACCAGTCCAGGTACTCAGAACCTCATTCACAAACATTATGACCAGATGCCAATATTTCATTTAAAACTGAGGTGGAAAATATATGAAATGTATTCACTGTAATCCAATGGTTTTTACTTTTAATAAAATGTATTTTTATTACTTCACTGTACTTCATTAAATAGTTAATTAAAACAAGAAATAAACAAACATGAGAGTAAATATTAAACATATATGTAATGCAAATAATTATATACAATTATGTTATACAGTATTTTGTTTGTATTTTTTACTTCATTCATTTTTTTGTGTTTATAAATAGATAAATAAAAAAAAACAGACTATATAGATAGATAATTGATGTTTCTGATTGATTTGAGTTAAACAACAATATATATTATAGTTTTATATATATTTATTATTATTATTCTTCATTACATCATTGATCATATTCAGTACCAAGTTCATGGATAGGTAAAATCAAACAGAAACATCAATATATTCTTTTCTTTTTTTTAAACTTATTTTTACTTAAACTAACATGTGTATTGAAAGGTTATATAAAATTATATATATATATATAAAAATATATATATATTTATATATATATATATATTATTCATTATGTTTTACTAAGTTCATAAATCAATCTTTTCATGTTTCAGATTGATTGAAATGTATATTAAACCCATAATATATAAATATTTTATTATTATTCATTACACTTTCAATCATATTCATTGCTTTGTTCATAAATATATATATTTATACATTTTAAGTAAATGTATATTGACGTTTCTGATTAATTTCAGTTTATAAAAGTGTATATTGGATTAATATATACTTGTGTATTACATATTTAGTTAATGTTATTGTTCTTAATAACATTTTGGATCATATTAAATACTGGTTTTAGTGATGAATGAATAAAAACATCTTTTAAAAATTAAGTATATAAATGTTTCTGATTTATATTAGTTCCATGAACATTTATATTGACAGTGTATGGTATACTTGTACTTTTTTATATAATCGTTGTATCACTCTTATTACTGAATAGATGAATGAAAACTATAAATAAGTTAGTGATTTTCATGATTAATTTAATTAAAACATGTATATTGAGATGTGTACTTGCTGTAAGAAAGTAATTTATATTTATAGATGTTAAACTATTGAAGTAATTAACTAATAATAATTGAAATGTATGTTTAAACTGTCTACCTGTTTTGCTTGTTCTTGATTTAAATGTATGATTTAATATATAATAATATATAATATATGATAACGTTAGGTGAACAGGGGTAGGTGGTCATAATGTTATGGCTCCGGCGCTGACATGTGTGTGTGTTTGTGTGTGTGTCTCAGATGTGTTGGATTACTACCTGACCTGCAACCGCCGCATGAACAGTCCCTTCCAGCAGGTACAGTGTTTGCACCACTGACCCACATCCTAGGAGTTCAACCCTCAACTCTGTGTTCGCCCTCAGCTGCTGACCCAGTCCCAGAGGGCGCTCTCCAGCATCCACACCCACCTGTCCAGCCTGGACCGCAACGCCCTCACGCAGTTCCCTAAAGCCGAGGTCCGTACCTGGACCATCACAATTTTATCATTTTTATCTCACCACGTTTTTTTTTTTGTTTTGGTTGATATTTCCTCAGAAATCTCTCAGGGAAGTTCAGCAGATCCTCAACTCCACTGAGGGGAACTTCCACCAGCTGGTGGCGCTGCTGAACTGTCGAGGTCTGAACAAGGTGATGGGTTCACAGTTCTACTGCGAGTCAGAGAGCGGGTCGGTGACTCTGGGTTTGTCTGCAGGACTACATCGACTCGCTGAAGGGCCTGTGCTATGATGGGATGGAGGGACTCCTGTACCTCTCCCTGTACTCCTTCCTCTCCGCCCTCGCCTTCACTGCCATTCTCTGCTCTCTGCCCGGAGCCTGGAGGAGCTTCCCCAGGTGAGAGACAAATATTGTACCTCAAATTATTATTATTATTTTTTTATTAATAATTTAATTCTATAATTTCTATATTTAAAGATTGAATTAGTTATTTTTTAAATAATTGAATAAAAAAGAAAAATAGAATATTTTCCAAATGAATTAATGAATTTTTATTTTAATTACAATAATGAAATACTTTCTAAATTCAATATCTTCTTATATTATTTTAATTGGTATTTTTAATACAATATAAAATGTTTTGTTTCTTTATTATCCAATCAAGAAAATAATTTTAAATTCAAGAAAAGTTGCTTTAAATAGGAAAATATTGTACAATTTAATAAAAGTATCTTTAATCAAGAAAAACTATTTGAAATCTAAAGAAATAAGTTGCTTCAGTCAAGAAAAATATTTAAAATTAAAATAAAAGTTGCTTCAGTCAAGAAAAATATTTAAAATTAAAATAAAAGTTGCTTCAGTCAAGAAAAATATTTTCAATTCATATAAAAAAAAGTTGCTTTAAATAAATAAAAAAAATGATATTAAAGGTAAACTTTCTCTAATCAGGTAAAATATTGTAAAATTTAAGAAAAGTCACTTTAATCAAGAAGAATATTTGAAATTTAAAAAAAATGTTGCTTTAATCAAGAAAAATATTTGCAATTTTGAAAAAAGTTCCTTCAATCAAGAAAAATATTTTCAATATTTAAAAAGGTTTCTTTGATCATGAATAATATTTTCAACTTTAAAAAGTAGCTTTATTCAAGAAGAATCATTTCAAATAAAGAAAATGTTTAAAACATATGTCCTTAAACAAAAAAGGGTTTTAACACATTTTCTTTTGAACTACTGAAGCAACATTTTTTAAATATAATTGACTGAATAATAAAAAATAAAAAAACAAGCTGATTAAAATAGAACCAAAAGAGTTCTGAGCTACTTGAACAAACTTTTCAGCCAATTTTTATATTGAATTTAAAAAGCTAGGAATTAAAAAAAATATGGAATTTAGAAAATATATATTTTGAATTAATGGAATGAGAATTAAACTTTATGTGTAAATATTTAATTTCTTAATTAAATAATTAAAAAAGAAAAAAAAAATCATGCCAAAAGAAAAACTCATATTCAACATGATGTCACACACACACACACACACACTGACGCGGATCCGTCTGTCGTTCCAGCGACTCAGAGGAATACGAAGACTCCGACAGCGAGAGCGAGGACCCCTTCACTTCCCATCAGGCACGTAGACAGCCGGCCTCGGGGTCTCAGCGCGGGGCCATGGCCCCCTTCTATAATTACCCGGGGGCCGGGTGGACGCCCCCGTTTTCTAGCGCGCCGCCGCTCCCGTGAGTAACCCAGAGACGACACACAGACACAGAGACAGACAGACAGTTGCATGAGGAAGAAGCAGGAAGAGACACACACACACACACGCCTCACACTGACACACACACACTCATCGCACACACACACACTGCAGACAGACACACAGACAGGTGATGTGGTGGGACGACCAAGTGTAGGCAGAGAAACAGACACAGCTCCAGAGGTCTGTCTGTCTGTCTGTGTGTCTGTCCATTTGTCTGTCCGTCCGGTTGCAGGACAGACGCCGTAGAAGCGCTCGTTCATTTGTCTCCCAGACCCTCGTCCCTTAATGGCGTCCTGTCTCCGGACCAGCAGTCCAGCACTGCTGAGACGGGGGGAGGGGGTCATGGGCGAGGTCCGCGTGCGTTAGACCCCCCCGGGCGCCGTGCAGCTCAGGTTGTCGATAGGTAACCCCCCCCCCTCTCCGACCCCCCCGGCATCATCCTCCCTTCCTCCCTCTCTTTTTATTTCCAACGCTCCCTCCTTCTCCTGCTCAGTTAGCAACACTCAGACCAGACTGACCAGACTCTCGCGTCTCACACGCCACAGGTTCTAACCGCTGTCTCTCCTTCCTCCCTGTACCCGTCTCCCTGCGCCCCCCCCCACACACCCTCTGTTGGTTCTGGACCTGTCTCACCCCCTTGTCTCCCCCTTCATCCTCCTCTCTGTCCCTGTCTCTCTCTCTGTCTCTACGCAGGACTCCAAACGTTTCCTCCAATGGCAACCCTGGCTATGAGAGCCTCCCCCTGACTGACAGGCAGTCCCCACCCCCCTCTGTGAGTTCCTCTGTTTTTGTGACATCATCACGATCTGTGAACCATCGATCACCGCCATCAGCTCTGACCACTAGGGGGGCCGTCGTGGCATCGCGTCCGCCTCTCATCAGCACCGCCGGGGGCTCAGAGCCACAGAGATGCTTTTATGTTGAGGTGAAGTCTTGGGTCTGAGTTTGAAGAATCAGAGACGAGTTGTTGTTGTCAGAGCAGGAAAGAGTTGTTTCTTCATGTCAATCAAAAGTCAAGTTCAGTGTCAGACGCCGTGAAACTTCAGGGAAGGTTTTTTGATTGAAACACACACACAAATATGCACACTACACTACACACGAAAACTGGCACACACAAGCAAGTACAGACACACACACACACACAAAGTTCTACCTTATCTTACCTTACACACACACACACGCACACGAGAGTAAGTACACACACACAAGTACACACAAACACAAGTACATACACACACACAAGTACGCACACACACAAGCACTCACATACACACACAAACACGTATGCACACACACAAGTAAGCACACACACACCCAAGTATGCACAAATAAAAAACACACACAAACACACACACACACACGTACAAGTACACACATCCCCAAGTATGCACACTCACACCCTCACAAAAGTATGTGCGCACACACAAATATGCACACTACACACAAAAAATGTCACACAGACAAGCACACACACAAGCAAGTATACACACAGACACACACACATTAGTAAGTACACACACACAAACAAACACAAGTACAAACACACACAAGTATGTACTCACCCACACACAAATACGCACACACACACAAGTATGCACACACACACAAGCACTCACATACACACACAAACAAGTACACACACACACAAGTATACACACACCAAACACACACAAGTACGCACACTCAAACACTCACAAAAGTATGTGCGCACACACACAAGTACGCACACACACACAAGCACTCACATACACACATAAACAAGTACGCACGCACACACACACAAG